>NC_090403.1:20648318-20849894 GCF_036365525.1 Heterodontus francisci
TCCTGCCTCATAACATAATCCGGAACAGATGTCGTGACACCAGATTTACAGGTGGATGTTTCAGACGTAATTCTCTGTCCCCCTCCCACCCCCCCCCAACACCACCATTCCCACTTTAAACAGCCGGATTAAATTCAGCTAATAAGGTGCATTTCACACCTTTGGGAGGTCTCCCCAAGCCCTTTACAGTTGGTGAATTACTTTTGAAGTGTAGTCACCATTTATTGGGTAAACCTGGCAGTCAATTTGCGCACAGCGAGGTCCCACAAACAGCTTTGAGATAAATGACTGGCTAACCTGTTTTGGTGGTATTTGTTGAGGGATAAATGTTAGCCAGGACACCAGGAGAATTCCCCTGCTGTGTATACAGAATCAGAATCATAGAGCCATTTACAACACAGGAGGCGACCACTCGGTCCATCGAGTCCATACCAGCTTTCCAAGGAACTATCCAGTCAGTCCCACTCCCCCGCTCGATCCTAATAGCCCTGCAAGTTTATTTCCTTCTTGGGATCTTTTATGACCACCTCAACAGACAGGGCCTTGATCTGAAAGACAGCGCCTCTGACAATGCAGCACTGCCCTTAAGCTTCAGCTTAGATTATGTGCTCAAATTCTGCAGTCAGACTTGAACCCATGGTCTTCAGACATTCCTTTTGCTATCTTGAAGTAAACACAGCCTCAACCTTTGTCTCTTTAAAAATCAACCTGCTAATCCCATTGATGTATCTTTTGCTGGATCTAGTTTATTAAGTGGCAGTTTGGGATTTGGAGTGCAGTTTCACATGTTTATCCAAGTCCTACTACAGTGTAAATATGAAGCAGAGTTTCTTTTCTTGCATCAAATAGGGAAAAGCTGTTTTTTGTGACTTTAGACAAGGTAAATTTGAGTTAAAAATTGATTTCAGCTAACTGCAGCTGAAAAGATGACCCCTTATCACTACATCGAGAGTGACCAATAAACAAAACTGAACTAATGTCAAAATTAAAATGGACTTCCTTGACTTTATACAACAGGCGCAATTCTCTGTCCCCCCATGCCACCATTCCCACTTCAAATGGCCACACAAAATCCTGCCCTAACTATCAGATACAACTAAGATTGATCTCTCAGATTTACTGGGCAGCCCACTCAGCATCTCTCTTCTCTCTTTGGCCTCCTTGTCTCGAGAGACAATGGGTAAGTGCCTGGAGGTGGTCAGTGGTTTGTGAAGCAGCACCTGGAGTGGCTATAAAGGCCAATTCTAGAGTGACAGACTCTTCCACAGGCGCTGCAGATAAAATTGGTTGTTGGGGCTGTTACACAGTTGGCTCTCTCCTTGCACTTCTGTCTTTTTTCCTGCCAACAACTAAGTCTCTTCGACTCGCCACTCTTTAGCCCCACATTTGTGTCTGTCCGCCAGCTCTGGCGATCACTGGCAACTGACTCCCACGACTTGTGGTCCATGTCACAGGACTTCATGTCACGTTTGCAGATGTCTTTAAAGCGGAGACATGGACGGCCGGTGGGTCTGATACCAGTGACGAGCTCGCTGTACAATGTGTCCTTGGGGATCCTGCCATCTTCCATGCGGCTCAGCATATATGGCACCAGTTACAGTCACAAACTTCTTCAAAGTTCTGAACTTCCTCAAGTAGATCTCCAGCTCCGGTCTAAGATGTAGCCACCGATTCTCGTCCAACAGCAGTTCCCCCCCCAACCCGAACACCATAGGTCAGTCTCACGTCTCCAGAACCTCCTCAGCTCTGCTCATGACTTGATGGCGTGAATCCACCAGTATTACCTTTATCCGACTCTTCAGTGACAAACTTATGCACTGTATAGCCAGGTCTGGTTAATCAATTACTTAACAGAAACAGCTCCTGGATCCAACCTTCACTTTCTTCAGCCTGCTGGCACTCCACTCCTGCATGATACGAGCTCTGATAGCTGTGTCCTTTTATCTAGTTCCAGTTTCCCCAAGAACCTAAAGTTTTAGTTTCCCTTTCAGTAAGGTCTGTCTCAGGAAAAAAAACTAGCTTTGAAACCAGGGTCGCTGCACCTAACAGAACAGTTGACAAGCATAGAAACACAGAATTGTTACAGCACAGGAGGCCGCCATTTGGCCCATCGTGTCTGCGCCGGTTCTCCAAGTGAGCAATTCACAGTGCCATTCCACCCTCCCCCTCCCCCTCCCCATAACCCTGCACATTCTACCTTTTCAGGTAACAATCTAATTCCTATTTGAAAGCCTCGATTGAACCTGCCTCGACTGCACTCTCTGGCAATGCATTCCGGATCCTAACCACTTGCTGCGTGAAAAAGATTTTCCTCATGTCGCCATTGCTTCTTTTGCCAATTACCTTAAGTCCGTGCCCTCTCATTCTCGATTCTTTCATGAGTGGGAACAGTTTCTCCCCATCTACTCTGTCCAGACCCCTCTTGATTTTGAATAACTCTATCAAGTCTCCTCTCCTCTAAGGATAAGTGTCCTAACTTCTCCAATCTATCTTTGTAAATGAAGTTCCTCATCCCTGGAACCATTCTCGTGAATCTTTTCTGTACTCTCTCCAATGCCTTCACATCTTTCCTTAAATGTGGCACCCAGACCGAATGCAATACTCCAGCTGAGGCCGAACTAGTGCCTTATACAAGTTCAACATGACCTCCTAGTTCTTGTACCCTATGCCACTGCTAATAAAGTCTCGGCGACGTTATGCTTTATTGACAGCTCTCTTGACCAGACCTGCCACCTTCAATGACTTATGCACATATACACCCAGGTCCCTCTGTTCCTGCACCCCCTTTAGAGTTGTACCCTACTGTCTCTCCATGTTCTTCCTACCAAAATGAATCACTTCACATTTCTCCGCATTGAACTTCATTTGCCACTTGTCCGCCCATTCCACCAGCTTGTCTATGCCCTTTGGAAGTTCTCAATTATCCTCCTCACAGTTCATGATGCTTCCAAGTTTCGTATCATCTGCAAATTTTGAAATTGTTCCCTTTATTCCAAGGTTTAAGTCATTAATATATCGTCAAGTCACCTGTTCAGACAACAGCTTGCACATGTTCCCCCACTGGTTCAGCAGACCGCAGCTTCCATCGCAATATTATTCAAATTATTTTGCAGTGGCACTTACTGATCATTTAAATAGGACAGTTAAAAGATTCAGATATATGGAAATAGGGCACTCAAGGGCAGAGATTTATTTATATATGTAACTGGGGCAAATGAGAGGCACAAATATTTAAATAACTAGAGCAGCTGATGGGGCATTAGATAACAGGACAGTTAAAGGGCACAGATATTTATGTCACTACTGGTAAAGGGCAACTGAGCAGCTGATGGTCGCATTCACTTAACCAACTAGTGAGAAGCACAGTATTCATGTAATAAAAATGGGTGAGGGTACAGATAGTCATTCTGTAACTTACACCAGTAATGCCCAGGTTGTATAACTGGGATGGTGAGGGGTACATATTTATGCATGTAACTGGAGTAGGAAATGAACACAGCATTATTTATGCAGCTAGGGCAGGTGAGGGGCACACATTTATGGATACCATAGCAAATGAGGTGCAGTTTTATTCATGTGCATTTGTAAATACCAACAAGGGTGAATGAGGAGCATACATTTACCATTGACTCTCGCACAGCAATGTTCACAGGCTAAGGACAGATTGGCCTGTGTGCCTGGTGAGGACAACTACCAGAGTGGCAGACCTGGGTGGAAGCTGAAGAATAGAGACCAGCTTTGGGGCTTAGAGCAGTTGAGTGGTTGTTAGGTTGGAACTCTACAAATAGCAAGGTAGCTTGACTCGCAGAAGGAAGAAAATTAAATGCAAAGAAAGTTAAGCTTGGAAGAGAGCACAGACGGAGCTGGATATGGTGTACAGCAGAGGGCAGACTCCAAACTCAAATACAAGAGTTGTCAAAGCCTCGGAGTTTGTGCAGATGATCATTTAACCATTTTATTACCAAAAACTTTCCACTCAAGTCTGAGTCTGCATGGATGAGGAACTGTCATGGTGTCTGAACCTTGTAGATTTTTTTTTGCTCTGTTTGGTGTTTTGAGAATGATTTGGTTATTCTGTTTTTTTTCTACATGCAGTTTGGCCAATGAGAAAACACAATATAGGAAGGAAGAAAATATGCTATTACACTTCATCAATGCAAACAACAGCCACAGAAGACACAATATTCTATGAGCTAACATTTCATTTGTCACGTTTCCATATTTTGATGAGGAATGTATAGATGGATAGAGTTTTGTTCTGGCTCTTCCCACACCTCACAAAGGGTTGTATATATAATAGCAATCAAAAGTGTATGTTTACTTTATTATATTATAAAGTCCAGCCCAATTTCAGGCTTCTCTTTTGCCCTGGTATACCATCCCAATAGACAGATATAGCCACCCAGCACAACCACCACCAACCAAGGTCAGGTTCAGGTCCTAAAAGTTCCAGTCATCAGTAGTAATTTGCAACACAGCGCCCAGCAATGTAACAGAGATAGCAAAGGTTACAGACTTCTACTCAAGGCTAAGCAGCATTCTATGGGTAGTTAATTCTCAACTTTGTGTTACCGGCTCCTAGCTGCTGTTCAGCTACTGTCTGCACTCTAATTCTAACTACTACGTTGGGCCTACCTTTTCAGACAGCAGGGGTTATGATCTAGTTTCTGCTATCATCTGGGACTTGGTCCCAGTCTCAGGTAGCAAAAAGCATTCTGGGCCTAACCTTAGGCAGCTGCAGTGACAATGACTGAGTGTCTGGCCTCAAGCAACACATCTGGAGGAGCCAGTATCTGCCACAGCAGTCCATTCCCACAATGACACCAAACACCACAGAATAGTTTGGCCCCTAATGCATACGCAACACAGACTAATGAAAATAAATAAGTCTGAGGAATTAATTCAAGAACTGGAGAGGGGCAATAAAAAGATCCCAGGAAAGGGGAAAACAATTACTTTGTCTTCTTTATTATTTCAATCAGATACTTTGAAATACCCCGGTCCTAAAATTATACTATGGGATATTAGCATACAAGTTTTTAACATATTTGCCTAAAATTCCTTTCTGCTACTCTTGCTGAATGTTAAATCATTTATTTTTAACAGGATAATGCCTCTGCTAAAGAAATACAGAAACATTCCAGATGACAAGGTTAAGCATTAGGAGCACTATTTTTGATACGAGTTTTATCCTGTTTTAATAGTTTTTTGTCCTGAAGGGTAAACTTTGATTGACGGTTCAAACAGATTAAAGATATGGATAAATTTAAAGATGGGAATGAGTAGGATAGAATTTTTTCTTTGTAATACATCTTGGTGACTGTTTATTTTAGTGTACAAAATGTAAATTAACTATGAATAATAAACCAATGCTTCTGGAACACAGGCTATATTCATTACTAAGGGATCTGGCATGGCATTGCTTTTAGGTGGAGGATAAAGTCAGGCAGTAGGAATGGTGAATGGTGGGGTCAGATGATAGCAAAGCTGGTCTGAGTGGAGGGTACAAGCTGCAGTTTAGAATGAGAGTATACTTTGGGTTGAGGTGTGAAGTGTGTTCGTATGTGCCAACCATCCGCATTAGGAACCAGCTTCCATTTAGGGTTCAAAGTCAGGGCAAGCTGCTCTGCTCTGCTCTGTGGAGTCACCCAGGGAGTTCCCATTGTTCATGTGTGGGCTGCCATTTCGTGTAGTTCTGGCAGTCAGCAGGATGGGAGGAAAGGGGGAATGGTCACATGTCATCAAATTAGAAGGATCCAATTCATTTTCTAACAGTAGGTCACTAGATAGTAGGTCTAATTTTCATAATTTTATTTTTTAAAAGCATCCTTCAGTTGAAAGCCAATTAAAGAGCCAGTAAACAACCAAATTTTACACCTTTCCTGCCTTCATCAGACTTTGCTTTTGCAGTAAAATCCCAAATAAAGGTCACCTGGTATTTAACAGCATACAGAAGAAATTGAGAATATTATGAAGATTGTCACTGGATCAGAATCCTGGAATTACCTGCCTAATTTCAGTGTGGAAGCTGCATCACCACAAGGACTGCAACGGTTCCAGATAGGCGGCCCAACACCTTTTCAGGGCAACCAGGAATGGGCAATAAATGCAGCCTCGCCTACAACGATCACATCCCAAGAACATGCGTGGCGAGACGAACTGGGACTTACTAATATTTAAACACACTCCAGAGACTTGAGCACTTAAACTAACCCAATATTACACTGCAGAACGGAGCGAGTGCTGCATTCTCAGAGGTGCTACTTTTCGTATGGAACGCCAAACAAAGCCTCATCTCTCTATTCACATGGATGTAAAAAAAATCCCTTGCGCTGTTCAATATCAACAATAATTTGTTTTTATACAGCACCTTTAACGTAGTAAAACATCCCAAGGTGCATGACAGGAGTGTTATCGAACACAATTTGTCACGAAACCACAGAGGGAGATAATATGCATTTGTCCAAAAGTCAAAGAGGTAGATTTAAAGGAGAAAAGTGAGGTGGAGAGGCAGAAAGGAATTTCCAAGAGCTTAGGGCCTTGACAGCTGAAAGCATGACCACCAATGGTGGAGCAATTAAAATCAGAGATGCTCAAGAGGCAAGAATTTCTTTGATTATCCTTGCATTGACACACATTCAGACAAGTAAGAGATCAATTAGGCTCTTCATTCATTCTGTTCTTAAATTACGCATTTCTTTTGGCACCTGGTCCCAGTAATTGCTTTTATTTATCCTTTGTAGGAGGAAGACAACACATATTTTATAGTCTTTGAAAATTACAGATTAACATGGTAACCAACAAAGTAAATGCAATATCTTAGAAAATGCATCAAGATTTTCTGGGGAAGTTATGACCTCAGGCCCCTGTTGAAAGTAATTTCTCAATGCTCACAGCCCCATCAAAAAATTATTATTCCTGCATTGGATGGGGTGGAATGTTGAGGATACATTGAATAACTCAAGTTACGATAAGCTCATGACCCACTGCACTTTCAGTCCCATGTCATAGGCTTAAGGTTCCAAGTGTCAAACTTGGAAAAAAAATGTTACTCCTCGTTTCTGACGTTGGCATATATACACACATTTATTTATTTTATTCCTAACATTAATAGTAGATCCGTACAAAACACTATAGGAAGACATCTACATTATACATAACACACTTTAACAACAATTTGTATTTATATAGTGCCTTCAACGTAATGCAAACATCCCAATGCACTTCACAGTGTGTTGTAAAACATAATTTGACACTGAGCCACATAAGGAAATAGTGGAGCAGATGACCAAAAGGTTTGTCAAAGAAGTAGGCTCTAAAGAAAGAAAGGAGGATAGAGAGGTGGAGAGGTTTAGGGAGGGAATCCCAGAGCTTTAGGCCTGGGTCGGCCAAGGAACAGCCACCAACAGTGATGCAATTAAAATTAGGCTAATCAAGTGGCCAGGATTAGATAATTGCAGTTCAATGTTTCCTCTAAACTGCACGACCACACAGGCCATGAACAAGTCGGCCCCTTTAAGTTAACATGTGTGCACGGCCAGGCAAAAAAAAACTTATACGAATACAGGAAGCAGAGTTTTGAATGACCTCAAGATATATCAGTGTATAGTACTTACCACAAAGCCTCAACTACGTTTCCAATGATTGTGCACTAAGCATCAGTGTTGCAAAAAAAAGGCATTGAAGTGGGTGATCAGCTATATCATACTGAATGGCCAGCAGGCTCGATGGGCTGAATGGCCTACTCCTGCTTCAATGTTCCTACGTTGCAGTGAGGAGAGCAAGAGCCCAACCTATGCAGGGATCCAGAGGTTACTTTTAATTAAATCAGCTTTAATATACATATATGAAAGCAAAAATTGCAATGCAAGTGGGTACATTTTTGTTTATTTCTGAACTAGATCAATTCTGAACAAAGACATACAAAGGTAGGCACAGCATAAAACGAACCTGGGATCAGTGTGCGTACAAGCACTGTGAAGCAAACTGAGTGCGGAGCTGATTTCATATTCAGCAAGTTCAGTTAACATTCATTTGCATATGCTCTTTGCAAAGCTCAAGTCCTGTGCAGTCAGCGAAATGAACAGAGACCAATGAATCCATAACATGCGAACATTCATTGTTGGGCGGCCACATGTAGACAGATAAAATTGGTGCAGCTTTTTTTTTACAAGGCTCAAAGCATAAGGCTGTGGAGAGAAGGGAGAAGGGAGAAAAAAGACAGAAGAGGTTGAAAGGACAAACAATGATCCATTGTGCAGGCATCAAACAGAGCTTGTGGACAAATGACAGAGTTGCCCCTGATTCCATGTTTGATTGACAGAAAAATGAAAATGCTACTGAATAATGGAGAAAGTAATGCAGATACTGGAAATCAAAATAAAAACAGAAAATACTCAGCAGGTCTGGCAGCATCTGTGGAGAGAGAAACAGAATTAAGGTTTCAGGTCAATGACCCTTCACCAAAAAAACTAGAGGTGTGGATTAACATACTTTTGCATGATCTCCAGACCGACAAATGCAGGAGGAAAAACGTTGATGTCATACTCCAGAAAGCCAGTTGGTAAACATAAGAAATAGGAGTAGGCCATTCGGCCCCTCAAGCCTGACCCACCATTCAATAAGATCATGGCTGATCTGCCCTAGACTTCAACTCCTCATAGCCCTCAACTCCCCAATATTTCAAAAATCTATCTACTGCCTCTTTTAATACTTTCAGTGATGTAGCCTCCACAACTCTCTGGGGGTAGAGAATTCCGGACATTCACTACCTTCAGAAAAGAAATTCCTTTGCATCTCAGTTTTAAATGAGTATCCCTTTATTTTGTAACTATGTTCCCTAGTTTGAGATTCCCCACTAATGGAAACATCTTAACATCTACCCTGTCAAGCCCCCTCAGAATCTTGTACGTTTTAATAAGATCACCCCTCATCCTTCTAAACGCTAATGAATAACGGCCTAACCCCTTCATCCCAGGAATCAGCCTAGTGAATCTCAGTGAAGGACAGTACTGGAGCCAATCTTTACTCAGTCTAACATTTACCTATTGAGAGAAACAATACAAACATACACCAGTTTCAGTAAGTGTCTCTTTATATGTACTCAAGTGAAACCCCAATTAATGCCCTCCACCTGCACAACTGATATACAATTAACAGCTGATGATTGGGATCATTAACTTATAGCAAAAGGTAAATACATTTATGGATTCAAAAGAAAATGATTGCATTATCGGAGTCAAGTGACTAACAATCATGCTTTTGAAAGTGTTAATTACCTGCAATGATATTGTATTCCTCATTTCTCAACGGGACTCAGATACACTTACAAACGGATACACCAAACAAGTAAAACACTTAGAATAGAATTTTACAGCACAGAAGGCCATTCGACCCATTGTGCCTGTGCCGCTCTTTGAAAGCGCTATCCAATTTAGTCCTATACTCCAACTTTTTTCCCGTAACCCTGCAAATTAGTACATGCCCAACTGCCTTTTGAAAGTTACTATGGAATCTGATTCCACTGGCAGTATGTCCAAAGATTTCAAAACTACAGTAGAGGCTTTTTCATCAATTCTGCTCTCCATCACCCACTCCCATTATATTGTGTCCTTTCTGAAAAATGCCTCAGTTTCTGATGAAAAGAGAGAGCAAAGAATGAATTAAAAAAACAGGATATGTAAACACTCAAAAAAGCTCCAAGATGCATGCGATCAGACAGAGAACCACACAGCAGACTTTGCAGGAGCGTTGGTCATTGAGGTAGAAATCGTTAAAACATATATATATATATATATATATGCTTAATCTTTCTTACTATACGTTTCATTCAACTTCCAGATAAAAATGGGAAAAGTGTGCAAGTTACTACATGGTGAAATGTATTTAGAAACAGATTTGCATTTTAGTCCAATTTGACTACACCTCAAATAAAATCACCACCTTTTAGTTTATAGACACCACAGTATATATCTTTCGAGAAATGAGACAGTAACGGCTCAGAAGCTATGCACCTTTAACAAAGTACATGCTGTAGCTCATAAAAGTATATGTACATATTTCGAAGTTTACATCAAAATGTCAAAAATGGATATTGAAGAGACAGAAATTGATGCATCATGCTCCAGATACATTGATTATGGCTTCATCAAAACACTGAAACTTGTCAATTAACTCTCAGGAATTCCTAACCTAGTAATTCTTTATACAATTTTACATTCAATTGCAGTAATGAGTGTTGTTGCAGAACATACCATCAGGTGTGCCACTATTATAAAAGAACAAGCTATGGTCACTTCTGCCAGAAACAAGGCTATCAAAAATTTTGATTCTTTCCTACAAATGATAAAATTATATTGACAAGTTCAAAGAGAAAGAAAGTGCTGATTGGCTTATATTAGCTTTTGAATCTGCTTTTGCTACTATTGGTAATATAAAATACTGGCACAACGATTGTTTAAAGTAAACAAAAACAAGAAATGCTGGAATCACTCAGCAGGTCTGGCAGCATCTGTGGAAAGAGAAGCAGAGTTAACGTTTCGGGTCAGTGACCCTTCTTCGGAACTGACAAATATAAGAAAAGTCACAGATTATAAGCAAGTGAGGTGGGGGTGGGGCAAGAGATAACAAAGGAGAAGGTGAAGATTGGACCAGGCCACATAGCTGACCAAAAGGTCACGGAGAAAAGGCAAACAATATGTTAATGGTGTGTTGAAAGACAAAGCATTAGTACAGATTAGGTGTGAATACACTGAATATTGAACAGCAGCAAGTGCAAACCTGAAGAAAAACAACCTGAAAAAAACAGTGGGTAAGCAAACTGAACAAACTAAGATGAAATGAAATAAATGCAAAAAAAGATTGTAAAAAATGTAAAAAGGAATGTAAAAAAAAAGGAAGAAAAAATAACTAAAAATGAAAGTAAAATGGGGGGCTGTCATGCTCTGAAATTATTGAACTCAATGTTCAGTCCGGCAGGCTGTAGTGTGCCTAATCGGTAGATGAGATGCTGTTCCTCGAGCTTGCGTTGATGTTCACTGGAACACTGCAGCAATCCCAGGACAGAGATGTGAGCATGAGAGCAGAGGGGAGTGTTGAAATGGCAAGCAACCGGAAGCTCAGGGTCCTGCTTGCGGACTGAGCGGAGATGTTCCGCAAAGCGGTCACCCAGTCTGCGCTTGGTCTCCCCAATGTAGAGGAGACCACACTGTGAGCAGCGAATACAGTATACTACATTGAAAGTAGTACAAGTAAATCGCTGCTTCACCTGAAAGGAGTGTTTGGGGCCTGGGATAGTGAGGAGAGAGGAGGTAAATGGGCAGGTATTACACCTCCTGCGATTGCAGGGGAAGGTGCCCTGGGATGGGGACGAGGTGGTGGGGGTCATGGAGGAGTGGACCAGGGTGTCGCGGACGGAACGATCCCTTCGGAATGCTGACAGGGGAAGGGAGGGGAAGATGCGACTGGTAGTGGCATCACGCTGGAGGTGGCGAAAATGGCGGAGGATGATCCTTTGGATATGGAGGCTGGTGGGATGAAAAGTGAGGACAAGGGGAACCCTGTCACGGTTCTGGGAGGGAGGGGAAGGGGTGAGGGTAGAGGTGCGGGAAATGGGTCGGACACGGTTGAGGGCCCTGTCAACCACAGTGGGGGGAAATCCTCGGTTGAGGAAAAAGGAGGTCATATCAGAAGCACCGTCATGGAAGGTAGCAACATCAGAGCAGATGCGTCGGAGACGGAGAAACTGGGAGAATGGAATGGAGTCCTTACAGGAGGTAGGGTGTGAAGAAGTGTAGTCGAGGTAGCTGTGGGAGTCAGTGGGCTTATAATGGATATTGGTAGACAACCTATCCCCAGAGATGGAGACAGAGAAGTCGAGGAAGGGAAGGGAAGTGTCAGAGATGGACCATGTAAAGGTGAGAGAAGAGTGGAAATTGGAAGCAAAGTTGATAAAGTTTTCCAGTTCGGGGCGGGAGCAGGAAACGGCACCGATACAGTCATCAATGTACTGGAAAAAGAGTTGGGGGAGGGGGCCTGAGTAGGACTGGAACAAAGAATGCTCGACATATCCCACAAAAAGACAGGCATAACTAGGACCCATGCGGGTACCCATAGCGACACCTTTTACTTGAAGGAAGTGCATGGAGTTGAAGGAGAATTTGTTCAATGTGAGAACAAGTTCAGCCAGGCGGAGGAGGGTGGCGGTGGATGGGGACTGGTTGGGCCTCTGTTCCAGGAAGAAGCGGAGAGCCCTTAAACCATCCTGGTGGGGGATGGAGGTGTAGAGCGATTGGACATCCATAGTGAAGAGGAGGCGGTTGGGACCAGGAAACTGGAAATTGTCAAAATGACGTAGGGCGTCAGAAGAGTCACGGATGTAGGTGGGAAGAGACTGGACCAGCGGAGAAAAGATAGAGTCTAGATAGGAAGAAATACGTTCAGTGGGGCAGGAGCAGGCTGACACAATGGGTCTGCCGGGACAGTCCCGTTTGTGGATTTTGGGAAGGAGATAGAAGCGGGCTGTCCGGGGTTGTGGGACTATGAGGTTGGAAGCTGTAGAGGGAAGATTTCCAGAGGAGATGAGGTCAGTGACAGTCCTTTGGATGGTGGCTTGATGTTCGGTGGTGGGGTCATGGTCCAGAGGGAGGTAGGAAGAGGTGTCTGTGAGTTGGCGTTGAGCTTCTGCAAGGTAGAGGTCGGTATGTCATACGACAACAGCACCACCCTTGTCTGCAGGTTTGATGACCATGTCGGGGTTAGACCTGAGAGAACTGAGTGCCTCAAGTTCAGAGGGGGACAGGTTAGAGTGAGTGAGGGGGGCAGAGAAATTGAGACGACCAATGTCTCGCCGACAGTTTTCAATGAAGAGATCGCTTTGCGGAACATCTCTGCTCAGTCCGCAAGCAGGACCCTGAGCTTCCGGTTGCTTGCCATTTCAACACTCCCCCCTGCTCTCATGCTCACATCTCTGTCCTGGGATTGCTGCAGTGTTCCAGTGAACATCAACGCAAGCTCGAGGAACAGCATCTCATCTACCGATTAGGCACACTACAGCCTGCCGGACTGAACATTGAGTTCAATAATTTCAGAGCATGACAGCCCCCCATTTTACTTTCATTTTTAGTTATTTTTTCTTCCTTTTTTTTTTACATTCCTTTTTACATTTTTTACAATCTTTTTTTGCATTTCTTTCATTTCATCTTAGTTTGTTCAGTTTGCTTACCCACTGTTTTTTTCAGGTTGTTTTTCTTCAGGTTTGCACTTGCTGCTGTTCATTATTCAGTGTATTCACACCTAATCTGTACTAATGCTTTGTCTTTCAACACACCATTAACATATTGTTTGCCTTTTCTCCGTGACCTTTTGGTCAGCTATGTGGCCTGGTCCAATCTGCACCTTCTCCTTTGTTATCTCTTGCCCCACCCCCACCTCACTTGTTTATAATCTGTGACTTTTCTAATATTTGTCAGTTCCGAAGAAGGGTCACTGACCCGAAACGTTAACTCTGCTTCTCTTTCCACAGATGCTGCCAGACCTGCTGAGTGATTCCAGCATTTCTTGTTTTTGTTTCAGATTTCCAGCATCCGCAGTATTTTGCTTTTATTTGATTGTTTAAAGTATATGGCTATATATAACAAGATATTTGGCGAACTCAGTTGTGACGCCTGAAGTATTCGCTGTTTAAGCTCATACAAAAAGAACGGCTGTTCTGGTAAGGTTCCAGAGAATTGCCGGCGTGTATGGAATCATACCCCTGCGCAAGTCCACAATTTCAGGAGAACAGAGACAGTTGAAGGTAGGGAGCTGGGGGAGGGGACCAGAAAAAAAAAAGTACAATCAATTTGCTCAAATAAGTTTGGGTTAAGTTTATGCAAAATAAAATTCAAATCAAGCAGATATGCATTGCCATAGGGAATTCACTAAATTTTTCCTTCTCACACCAATAACTGCTTTGGAATAACCAATTATATAATATAGCCTCCCACAAGAAGAGAGGGTGTTAACAGGTTTCCACTTGAACAATTGCAAGAAAATGCAAGATTTTGAGACTTTTGAAATCTTTTATGAACAGAGAGTTATCGCGGTGTCCTGGCTAACATTAATTCCTTAACCAGTATCAATACATGTGCACCACAATCAGACAGTCTATTCAGTCCATTTTGCACAAAGTAGGTTAAGAACCACTTTCTCTAGTGTCTTTAAATAGAACGTCCCATGCCACTTCACAGAGGCATTATAAAACAGAACATGACGCCCAACCACATAAGGAGATACTGGGGCAGGTGACCAAAAGCAGCGTCTAAGAGGTAAGTTTTAAGGAGCGTCTTAAAGGAGGAAAACGAGGTACAAGGGAAGAGCAGTTTAGGGAGGGAATTCCTGAGCTGAGGGCCTCGTCAGCTGAAGGTGCAGCCATCAATAGTAATCAACTAAAAGCAGTAATTCTCATGAGGCCAGGATTAGTGCAGCATAGATATCTTGGAGGGTTGTGGAGCTGGAGAAGATTACAGAAATAGGGAGAGGCAAGGCTATGGAGGGATTTGAAAACAAAGGGTAAAAATGTTAAAATCAAGGCATAACTGGGAGCCAGTGTATTGATGGATGAATGGGATTTGCTGCAAGTTAGGACATGGGCAGCAGAGTTTGAATGACCTCCAGATACAGAGGGTAGAATATGGGTGCCGGCCAGGAGTGTGTTAGAATGGTCAAGTCAAGGGGTAACCAAAGGTATGAATGAAGGTTTCAGCAGCAGATGAGCTGAGGTAATGGCAGGTAGTGACTAGTGGGGTACCGCAGGGATCGGTGCTAGGACCCCTGCTATTCACGATATACATTAATGATTTAGATGAGGGAACTAAATGTAATACCTCCAAATTTGCAGATGACACAAAACTGGGTGGGAGGGTGAGTTGTGAGGAGGATGCAGAAAGGCTTCAGGGTGATTTAGACGAGTTGAGTGAGCGGGCCAATGCATGGCAGATGCAGTATAATGTGGATAAATGTGAGGTTATCCACTTTGGTAGCAAGAACAGGAAGGCAGATTATTATTATTGTCCTGTACACAAAAAGCAGGATAAGTCCAACCCGGCCAATTACCCACCCCATCAGTCTACTCTCAATCATCAATAAAGTGATGGAAGGTGTCATCAACAGTGCCATCAAGCAGCACTTGCTTAGCAATTGCCTGCTCAGTGATGCTCAGTTTGGGTTCCGCCAGGGCCACTCAGCTCCTGACCTCATTACAGCCTTGGTTCAAACATGGACAAAAGAGCTGAACTCAAGAGGTGAGGTGAGAGTGACTGCCCTTGACATCAAGTCAGCATTTGACCGAGTATGCCATCAAGGAGCCCTAGCAAAACTGGAGTCAATGGGAATCAGGGGGAAAAATCTCTGCTGGTTGGAGTCATACCTAGCGCAAAGGAAAATGGCTGTGGTTGTTGGAGGTCAATTGTCTGAGCTCCAGGACATCACTGCAGGAGTTCCCAGGGTAGTGTCCGAGGCCCAACCATCTTCAGCTGCTTCATCAATGACCTTCCTTCAATCAGAAGGTCAGAAGTGGGGATGTTCGCTGATGATTGCACAATGTTCAGCACCATTCGTGACTCCTCAAATACTGAAGCAGTCCGTGTAGAAATGCAGCATGACTTGGACAATATCCAGGCTTGGGCTGATAAGTGGCAAGTAACATTCGCGCCACACAAGTTCCAGGCAATGACCATCTCCAACAAGAGAGAATCTAACCATCTCCCCTTGACATTCAAAGGCATTACCATCACTGAATCCCCCACTATCAACATCTTAGGGGCTACCATTGACCAGAAACTGAACTGGAGTAGCCATATAAATACCCTGGCTACAAGAGTAGGTCAGAGGCCAGGAATCCTGCGGCGAGTAACTCACCTCCTGACTCCCCAAAGCCTGTCCACCATCTACAAGTCACAAGTCAGGAGTGTGATGGAATACTCTCCACTTGCCTGGATGGGTGCAGCTCCAACACTCAAGAAGCTCGACACCATCCAGGACAAAGCAGCCCGCTTGATTGGCACACCATCTACAAACATTCACTCCCTCCACCACCGACGCACAGTGGCAGCAGTGTGTAACATCTACAAGATGCATTCCAACAATGCACCAAGGCTCCTTAGACAGCACCTTCCAAACCCGCGACCTCTACAACCTCGAAGGACAAGAGCAGCAGGTGCATGGGAACATCACCACCTGCAAGTTCCCCTCCAAGTCACACACCATCCTGACTTGGAACTTTATCGCCGTTCCTTCACTGTCGCTGGGTCAAAATCCTGGAACTCCTTTCCTAACAGCACTGCGGGTGCACCTACCTCACATGGACTGCAGCGGTTCAAGAAGGCAGCTCACCACCACCTTCTCAAGGGCAATTAGGGATGGGCAATAAATGCTGGCATAGTCAGTGACGCCCACATCCCATGAATAAATTTTAAAAAAAATCTGAACGGCTATAAACTGAGGGAGGGGAATATACAGCGAGACCTGGGTGTTCTCGTACACCAGTCCCTGAAGGTAGGCATGCGGGTGCAACAGGTGGTAAAAAAGGCAAATGGTATGTTGGCCTTCATAGCGAGAGGATACGAGTACAGGAGCAGGGATGTCTTGCTGCAATTATACAGGGCCTTGGTGAGGCCACGCCTGGAATATTGTGTGCAGTTTTAGTCTCCTTATCTGAGGAAGGATGTTCTTGCTATAGAGGGAGTGCAGCGAAGGTTTACCAGACTGATTCCTGGGGGACACCACTCGTCACATCCTGCCAATCGGAGTACTTCCCCATTATCCCCAACTCTCGGTCGCCTACCACATCAATAATTTGCCCTCAACTCCATGGGCTTCTACCTTAGTTAACAGTCTCTTATGTGGGACTTTATCAAATGCCTTCTGGAAGTCCATATAGATAACATCCATAGACATTCCCCTGTCCACTACCTTAGTCACCTCTTCAAAAAATTCAATGAGATTTGTCAGGCATGACCTTCCCGTCATGAATCCATGCTGGCTGTCCCTGATTAACTGAAATTTTTCTAGGTGTTTAGTCACCCGATCCTTGATTATAGACTCCAGCAACTTGCGCACCACAGATGTCAGGCTAACTGGTCTGTAATCTCCTTGATTCCCCCTTCTTATAAAGTGGAGTGACATGTGCAACTTTCCAATCCAGAGGGACCACTCCTGAATCTCGGGAACTCTGAAAGACTATAGTTAGAGCATCTACAATGTGCTCCCCTACTTCCTTTAACACCCTTGGATGGAAACCGTCAGGTCCTGGGGATTTCTCACTCTTTAGTTCCATTAATTTCCTTGTTACTGATGTTTTACTTACGTTAATTGTATTAAGTCCCTGTCCCCTATCGGCTACTAATTTTTTCGGGACTTCTGGCAAGTTATCCTCCTTTTCAACTGTAAATACTGAGCTCCTATTTTGCGCAATAACCTTTTATGTGGCACCTTGTCAACTGCCTTCTGGAAATCCAAGTACAGTACATCAACGGGCTACCCTTTGTCCACAGCACATGTCACACCTTTAAAGAATTCCAACAAATTGGTTAAATATGATTTCCCTTTCACAAAACCATGCTGCCTATTCTTGATTACCCTGAGTTTTTCTAAGTGCCCAGCTACAACCTCGTAAATGATTGATTCTAACACCTTCCCCATGACAAACGGCAAGCTAACTGGCCTATGGTAACCTGTTTGCTGCCTTCCCCCCTTCTTGAATAGAGGGGTTATATTTGCTACTTTCCAGTCTGATGGAACCTTTCCAGAATCTAGCGAATTCTGAAAAATTAACACCAACGCATCTACTACCTCATTAGCCACCTCTTTTAAAACCCTAGGATGAAGCCCATAATGGACTTGTCAGCCCACAGCTCCATCAGTTTGGTCAGTACCACTTCCCTGATGATTGTAATTTCACCAAGTTCCTCTCTTCCTTCCACTTCCTGATTTACAGCTATTGCCGGAATGTTTTTTGTATCCTCAATAGTGAAGACAGAAACAGTGGTTAGCACCGCAGCCTCACAACTCCAGCAACCTGGGTTCAGTTCTGGGTACTGCCTGTGCGGAGTTTGCAAGTTCTCCCTGTGACCGCGTGGTTTTCCGCCGGGTGCTCCGGTTTCCTCCCACAGCCAAAGACTTGCAGGTTGATATGTAAATTGGCCATTGTAAATTGCCCCTAGTGTAGGTAGGTGGGAGGAGAATGATGGGGATGTGGTCGGGAATATGGGATTAATGTAGGATTAGTATAAATGGGTGGTTGTTGGTCGGCACAGACTCGGTGGGCTGAAGGGCCTGTTTCAGTGCTGTATCTCTAAATAAATAAAATATTTGTTCACTGCATCTGCCAGTTCATTATTATCTATTAGCTCCCCATTCTCACTCTCTAGAGGACCAACACTCACTTTACTTACTCTTTTTCTTTTTAAATGCCTGTAGAAATTCTTGCTATCCGTTTTTACATTTCTAGCTAGCTTCCTCTCATGCTCTAATTTATTTCGCCTGATTAACCTTTTAGTCATTCTCTGCCGTTCTTTATATTCTGACCAATCATCTGAACTGCCACTCATCTTTGCCCAATTATATGCCTTCTCCTTAAGTTAAGATCCATTTTGGTACGGTGGGCAGGTGCCACAGGCACTGTGGAAGAAACTTTAGTTGGAGAGTCCTACATCCATTAATCCACACATGTTGCGCTGAAATCCTGCCTCCAACTATGGGGTAGAGCACCAAAGGTCCACAAGTAGTGTCCAGAGTTTTCCAAGCTGACCATATCTGAAGCGCCTTGGGGTGTTTTGCTAGATTAGAGGTGCTATATAGTCATTATATAAAAGTTTCAAATTGAGCTCTGACCAGTCAGAAGACTGGATTCACAGAAAGTATGAAACAATGGATGCTGAACCTTTCATTGCAAGCTGACTTGTTCTATGTCAGACCTCAAGCAATTTCCACAAAGCTCTTAAATCTAGATGTGAAAGTACACACCCTTGAGGTTCACAGTGAAACTGCAGATACACTTGCACATACCCAGTCCATCGAAATGATGTGAAAGGAGCAGAATAATAAGAGTGCTGATACTGCAACATATGAACATTCATAATTATATCGAGAAATATACTATTTCAAAATAGGCTGACTTGACACTCAAAATGAAAACTTTAAATTTCAACCTGTAGCACTCAAACTTGATTGCAAAAACATGGTTTGCCAAACTATGAACCACAATTTTTCAGCAGAATAGAAGCACACAAAACAACCCCTAAACTCCACATTGGTTCAGCAAGTATATTTAGTGAGGTGAGCCACAGTTCAAGTAGATCCTGGTTTTATTTCCAATGTATTCAGAGTTCGCTATCTGTCAAGGTGCAGGAAAAGTACTGCAATTGACCTCAGCAGTTCTGTACAAAAGGAGATGATGATCAGCCAGGGTTGCTGCTCCATATCATTATCCTTCAACTCCTATTAGAACAGCTTGTGTTGCACATCATGTGGAGACATCATCAGACTTGGCTGTAATGTCGCCACATTCAAATATCTTGTTGAGGCTCACATATAAATTGTATCCATTTGTACTGCCCGGCAAAGGTCGATTGGTGCCCAAGGAAGCGTATCCAGCAAGGAGGTGCACTTTAAGGAAAAGTGCATTTTACATGCAGCATAAAACTGGTTGCAGGTTTATATGTAGCACCATTAACAAATAAATATCAATTTCTCATTTCAGACAAGCACTTGTGAAGTTGCATTTCTTTAAAAGGAGCAGCTTAAAAAGCTCTACTTTAACACACAACCCTTAAATCCATCCTTCCTGATGGAGCAATTTTGCTAGCTACTAAATGACTGGATTCATCAAATGGTATCATTTCCAGAAGCTTTTTGATGCTTTGTTTACGTTACAGTGCACACTGGAATTAAACTCTCACTGATTAATACTATGAAGAGGGAAGGCGGAGATGAACCACTCACAAAAGACAAGCAACGAAAAAGACCGTCTAGTTTCTGTCCTGGCTGTCCGTCAAGTACTTTCATCAACATTTACTTCATGTCTGGCTATTTTTGGCATACATTATAAAATGAGCTACAGGATGTTTAAGTAGCATATGTACTTTTGAATACTTCACCTGAGCTATCCGAGTCGGTGTTTAGTACAGAACCAGGAAGGGTGGCAACTGGCACGTTAATCTCCCTGAAAACTTTCACACCAGCAGGCATGCTATCTTTATATTGACAATAAATCAGATTCATCATAAAGGTGCTTACTGAATTTGTCAACTGTATAAATCTCCTACTTTTGTTAATTTAGCTCACAGAGGCAGTGTGCACACAATTGTGCTGGTTTCTGATCATACATGACAAAAATCCATAACATTATATTTTATTTTCAAGAAATTAAGAGTCTGAGGAGTGTCATCTTTTGGTACTTAATAGTTTTTGGCTTACCTGCCTTTATAAAACACTGGTTCAGCTTCAACTGGATTCTGGGCACCACATTTTAGGAAGGATGTGAAGGCTTTATAGAGGGTGCAGAAAAGATTTACGAGAATGGTTCTAGGGATGAGGGACTTCAGTGATGTGTTAGACTGGAGAAGCTGGGGCTATCCTCCTTACAGGAGAGAAGGTTGAGAGGAGATTTGATGAAGGTGTTCAAAATGATGAGGGGTCTGTACAGAGTAAATAGGGAGAAACTGTTCTCATTGGCAGAAGGATTGAAAACCAGAGGACACCAATTTAAGGTGAATGGCAAAAGAACTAAAGACGACATGAGGAAAAACTTCCTAACGCAGCAAGGGGTTAGGATCTGGAATGCACTGCCTGAATGTATGGTGCAGGCAGATGCAATCGAGGCTTTCAAAAGGGAATTGGATAATTAACTGAAGAGAAAACATTTGCAGGGCTATGGGGAAGAGGCGGTGGAACGGGACTAGATGAGAGGCTCTTGCAGAGAGTCAGCACAGGCAAGATGGGCCAAATTGCCTCCTTCTGCACTGTAAGCATTCTATGATTAGGATTTACCAAAGTCACTGCACTCTAAAGGTCATTGTATCCTAAATGCACAAGATTTTGGCGACTTGTACAACCCCTTCTCAATTCCTAATGGGTAAACTTATGATCTAAGAAGAAAATAAAACATTTGGGGCAAAGGCAATAAAGATCTTCAATGTTTTACCCACAGAAAATTAAACCTCTGGAGAAAGTCACTTATCAGGTGGAATAGCAACAGAATGGGCCTAGGGCGACTGTGATTGAAGGATCATAGAAATAAGAGAAACATAGCAGGGGTGGAGTGTGGCAGGGATGGATTAGTTGTCATAGCAGCAGTTAAAAGTAATAATGACTGCAGAGTGGAATTATATCTGAAGAAAAGACCTATCAAGGCATCGAAAATCAAGACCAGGGTAGCAGGAGGAATGGATTTAGTATAATATGACGAAAAGAGAATAGGTTAAGATTTTGTTGAAGGGAGAAGCAAGTTTGAGAATTTAATTGCTGCTCACTTTGGGGGGGGGGGGGGGGGTCTAACAATTTGTATGGACAATAATGGGAGTAGAGATCCAGCAGATTAACCAGAGAAATAAAATTAAATTTGTACTAATGATGATAAAAATCAGAGCAGCTCACCTTGGATACAAACAAACACAAAACTGCATCCAATACAGATTTTCAACTATATGCACAGTAAATATTTGTCAGAAAATTCAGTTCCTCATCTATCGCAAACTGAAATCGTCTTGGCTTGCACATGCAAGGAAATACTAAAGCTGAAAAAAAAATTTTAGTCCTGTAATCCCTCAAATTCTACTTTTATATTCACTCAAGATTTTAAACTCCATCATCGCCTGTAAATGGTTTAGAATATAAAATACATGTATATTTTAGTCACTGCTAAGGTACTCAGTACTTAAGAGTTAAATGCAGTAACTGCTCAATTCCTTCATCTTCATTAAACCCAGGTAATATTTCAGACAATATTATAATTTCTCAGATTTCAATTTGTGTTGTGGCTAACCTGAAAGTTAACCTGAAATCTATTTCATCTTCTCTATTTATTGCGAGGGCTTGAAATTCAGTAAAGGAATCCTAAGTGCTAATTCATTTCAGTCTAAGAAATAGCTCTAAAAACCCAAGTTTGTCCATAAAATCTAGTTCTTGCTCAAATAAGACTGTAAAATTATTCAATGAGTGTCCTATTTTGAAAATTCTAAATGCTACCTCTTGCTCCAATTCAGGAATCCTATTATTAGTGAAGCCTAATTCCATCCTTTACAAAGGAACAATTCATTCAACATTACAGCACATCTGGAACCTCTGACAGCTATGTTACATAATCAAAAATTAAGATTCTCTAGGAATATGTTCCTGTTTTCTTTCATTCAGTTCCATGACCAATCAGTCCTTTGCCAACCCACTTCTTTGCTGTAGCTTTTCCATTATTCAAACAGTGTGTTGAACTAGGATGGCAAGACAAAGAAAATCATGTAAATCCTGTGAAAAATGAACAGACTGCAGAAAAATTACACAAGCAAAATGGGAAATACTGGTTTCAATTTTTAACAAATATGGATGCTTTTCATATCATGAAGCAACAGTTACACCCAGAAACTTGTTACCAACATATTTTTACAGCACCTAATTTGGATGCTTCCCTCCAATGCAGCCCCTCCCCTCCAGCTGTGAACATATAAAAATTCATATTAGCAGGGCTGGTTTGGATAAGATAACACGACTCCTCCCTTTCTTTCATCCTTCCTTACAAAAAAATTAGTCCTCCACTGCAGCTGGAATGAAACTACTGCCACATGCCAGCATCATTCTACATCTTATAGACTTCAATCCTGTTATCTTCCTTTTGACAAAACAGTCTTAATTACACTCGACTCTCTGCCTGCATACCGCAATAATAACCAGCCATTTTGTTTCTATTGTATAAGAGACAGATTTGCCATTCTATCTCATTAGCATATCATCTAATTTAGGCAGAAAGCCACTGAAAGAGGCACGTGCTACAAATGGAGATTTTATCATGGGAGTAAGTTTTGCATATACTGCACTGCTGGCATTTGATCTACAGGTCTATAGCAGCAGCCTGGTACCCTGCTTATTCTCGTTTTTCTTCTCAGTCTTACTGTCCGTTTAATTTTTCCTAACAGATTACTAAATCTACTCATCTTTTGACATTTTGCAGCACTTCACCTTCCTCTTTTTGTACAATAATATCCTGTTAATCCACATATTTCTCTTCATTCCTGCTTTTCTTCAAGTACTCTAAATAAATATTACTCTCACTTTTTGTCATCTCCATTTACAAGGCAGCGATTAACCTATTTTCTCTCCCTTTCTTCCCAAATTTGTCCTTGTTCTATACAGCCAGCCTACCTCTCCCAGTCTCCCTCCTCTGTTTCGCTCTTCGTCATGATGTCCTGGCATCTGATACACAGATAAATATGATTGAGTACAAAGATCCAATCCTTTGCAATTTCCTAGCAGCAAACTACTCCCCAGAAGGAAAGTGACCACCACCCACCTTTGTGCCACACTCACACTGAAGGTTACACACATGCCACTGAAGGAGCCACTGCAGCATTTTCGGCAGGAGACAAAGGAGGCAGCGAACTGGTGTAACAGCAGAACGAATGGAACAAAGCAGCAGGAGCTCCAGCCATTTACTGCAGTCGTTATGCATAGAGTACAGTGCTTTCAACACCACCAGGTGTCTACGTAAAACCTTGCAGCTGCAGTGGGACAGTTAATATCTTTTCACCAAAACATCTCATTTCCATCACACTAACTTAACCCTTTCGTGAACAAAAAAAATTGGGAAAAATTATTATACCACCACTGAAGAACTGTTCACCAAATGTTAAAAATTGAACATTTTGATCATGCATAAATGCTTCACACAACCTGCTTTTCAGCATTCCCCACCTTCCAGTTTGATTCACAGCACGTAGTTATAGCTAAAGATTGGACAGAGCAACAATTATCTACACAACATCAGCAATGCCACTTACTGCTGGTTTAACACATTAGAAGCCATGAATGTTTTGCCTTCTCTTAAAAAAAAATATCTGGTGATCCCATCTGCATCACTCACTATTCCAATCTTACCATCAGACCTTTATTTATACCACTCCATGACTGACCAACAGAAGGTGCATGGGTGTTACACTTCCTCCCCCTAAATACACACTTAACCTCTGCTTCCCAGATTAGTGCAAAGTAAATAACAAATTACATTTAAAAAGTGCTTTAACATAAATATTCCAAATTGAAACATGGACGCCAACATGGAGGCTGCAGAGCTGGTGTAGCAAGGCAATGGAAAGATTTTAAGATGTGACAAGGAGTTTAAATTTAGCATGCTGACATATAGAGAGCCAGTACGGGTCACTGAGAAAATGAGTGATGAACATAGTCTTTGTGTGGGGGTGGGGGAGAAAACGGGAAACCATTAAAAAGTGTACTGAATACTGAATTAATTGTGTATAGAAGTAACAAAGGCATAAATAGGAGTTTAGCCAGCTGAGGCACAGGTTGAGGTGGACTGTGCTAGGTAGGTGAAACAGGTGTTTTTGTTAATGGATAGGATGTGAGGCCATAAATATACAATATGTATACGAGAAAATAATAGATGTAGTTTATCAGTCGACTGTAATAGCTCCCATCACTGGGACATTATTGAGGCTTACTGCTTACAACACTGTCAGGAAAACTCTACATGCCAAATGGGAAATAATAATGTAATTGGCTGGAAACTTATTTTCGACTTTTAATGAAAAAAAAACCCTACAGCAACCTTTTAAAAAGCTAGCAGCCAAGATGGCCACTGCCATTTACATCTGAAATACCAGGAGATTGAATTGGAGACAAAAAGTCTAACAAGATCCCCCCAGCCAGAACAATGCTTTGGCTAACTGAGTAGATTAGCCAGATCACCCTAGTTAGTGGGACATTCCAAACCATCTCGAGGCATTCATAAATGGAGACATCCCTCCAGGGGATAAACACCGCCAACCCCATCCAAGAGAAGTTTTGGGTTGCAGGACTTTGGACCTCATTAAAAACCAAGCGGAGTGAGAGTTCATCTCTGAAGAAACTTTTGTCATACAACAGGCAATAACAGAAGGCTGCTGCTCCCCTGTCTCTCTCTCTCTCCCCAGAAAACATCAAGTGAAAACCATCTGCGACTGGGGAATCCGCCACGTCTACAGACCACTACAGCCAGCAACCAGGGGAAGAGAGCCAACTACAGGTTCTATCTTCAGGAAAACCCTAAGCAAAGCAAGCCAGCCAAGGTACACTTTGACCAATCAAAAACTTAAAAGAACACAGCTTCAGCCAGGACCACTGGATCACCCACTTTACAGACTGTATTTAAATCAATTTATTCTGAACTTTAATCCAACCACCAAATCTATTTTCCCTCCTGTAATCTACTTGTGTGTGAGATTCTCAAATGAATGTGTGCGTGAATGTGCAGAGTATTTTTAGTATTTTTTAATCGGGTTAGAGCGTTAAGTATAATAAATCTTACCTTTTTCTTGTTTAAACTCAAGAAAAACTTTCCGATTGGTTCTTTCGTAATCACAGTAAAGGAAAAAGGTAAAGCACTCACAGAGGTGGTAAACACAAGCACGGTTTAAAAGGAGTAAACCCTGTTGCGGTCAAATAAGAGAAAGGGGCAAGGGGAGAGCCTGAGACCCCCTCCTCATCTGGCCATAACAGCACCCAGACAGAACTTTAAACTTGAAAGTTGTACAAGTGGGTGTCCCAATGATAACAGCAGCGAAGTGCATGAAGACAGAAAAGGCTTTACAGACATTTTTTTTTTAAGTTGCCGTAGTAATGCAGGCAAAAATGTAAGCAAACATGCACACAGCACGGTTGCACAAACAGCAATGAAGTAATAAAAAAAAAGTGCTGGAAATACTTAGCAGGTCAGGCAGCATTTGTGGAGAGAAGCAGAGTTAAAGTTTCAGGTCTGTGACCAGTTAAACTATTTTGATGATGCCTTGCTACACCTTATCACTATTCAAAGAGCAGTAAGTTCTCCTGATGTCCTGGCTAAAATTTATCCCTCAAGTGGCACAACCAAAAAAAAACTGTTCTTAGGCCCTAGCTGTGTACAAATACAAAAAGTTTGTATTTTCCTACATTGGAACAGCGACTACACTTCAAACAAAATATTTCGTTAGCTATGAAACCCTATGGGCTGTGCTGAGGTTGTGAAAGGTGCTCTATAAATGCAAGTTCTTTTCCTTTTCTGATATCGGAGGAAGGTCTGTACATTGGTGGTTGTACCTTGAATATTCACAAGCTTCCTGTCCACAAAACATTACTTCCTGTTATCAATGCTTTGCCACATTTTAGTGTTAACTTATTCCATTATAAATTACTATGCCCACATTCAAATGGAACTTATCATACTGTAATTACACCATCCTCCCAGTCAGCATGCTGTAGCACCTCAGTTTCGTCTCTCCCAGCTCCTTACCTGTATGGCAAACAAACTCCTACACGACAACCACCTCCACTCTGTTTTTGAAATTGACACATTTTACTTTTTTTTTTAAAGCTATAAATGATATCAAATCAAAGAATTACATAAAAATAAGGACAGAGACCTAACTTCAAAATGGGGACTAAATCCTATCTATGTGCCCAAGTCCAATTAACATCCGCTCTCTAATCCAGCTATATCTTTCGGTCTTTACCCACCATGTGCAATGCTAGAGGAATTAAACCAAAATCCAAAAGAGAAATGAGCTACCAGAAAATGTCACAGGAATACAACATAGAATCACAGAATTGTTACAGCGCAGAAAGAGGCCATTCGGCCCATCGTGTCTGCACCAGCTTTCCAACTGAGCAATTCACACAATGCCATTCCCCCGCCTTCGCCCCGTAACCCTGCACATTCTTCTTTTTCAGTTAACAGTCTAATTCCCTTTTGAATGCCTCGATTGAACCTGCCTCCACCACACTCTCAGGCAGTGCATTGCAGATCCTAACCACTCGCTGCGTGAAAAAGTTTTTCCTCATGTCATTTTTGCTTCTTTAGCCAATCACTTTAAATCTGTGCCCTCTCGTTGTTGAACCTTTCATGAGTGGGGACAGTTTTTCTCTATCCAGACACTCATGACTTTGAATACCTCCATCAAATCTCCTCTCAGCCTTCTCTTCTCAAAGGAAAACAGTCCCAACTTCTCCAATCTGTCTTCATACCTGAAGTTCCTCATCCCTAGAACCATTCTCGTGAATCTTTTTTGTACTCTCTCCAATGCCTTCACATCTTGCCTAATGTGTGGCGCCCAGAAATGGACACAGTACTCCAGCTGGGGCCTAACTAATGTCTTATACAGGTTTAACATAATCTCCTTGCTTTTGTATGCTATGCCCCTATAAATAAAGCCCAAGATACTGTATGCTTTATTAACTGCTCTCCCAACCTGTCCTGCCACCTTCAATGACTTATGCACATATATGCTTAGGTCCCTCTTCTCTTGCACCCTCTTTAGAGTTGTGCCCTTTATGTTATATTGTCTCTCCATGTTCTTCCTACCAAAATGAATCACTTCACATTTCTGAACATTGAACTTCATTTGTCACTTGGCCACCCATTCCACCAACTTGTCTATGTCCTTTTCAAGTTCCACAGATCCTCCTCACAGTTCACAATTGTTCCAAGTTTCGTATTATCCACAAATTTTGAAACTGCGCCCTGCACACCAAGGTCGAGGTCATTAATATATAATCAGGAAGAGCAAGGGTCCCAACCCTGACCCCTGAGGAACTCCACTCCACTACAAACCTTCCTCCAGCCTGAAGAGGATCCGTTAACCACTACTCTCTGTTTCCTGTCACTCAGCCAATTTCGTATCCATGTTGCTACTGCCCACTTTATTCCATGAGCTATAATTTTGCTCACAAGTCTGTTGTGCGACACTGTATCAAATGCCTTTTGGAAGTCCATGTACACCACATCAACAGCATTGCCCTCATCAACCCTTTCTGTTCCCCCTTCAAAAAACTCCAGCAAATTAGTTAAACATGATTTTCCTTTAACAAATCAATGCTGGCTTTCCTTAAGTAACCCGCATTTGTCCATGTGACTATTAATTCTGTCCCGAATTATTCTTTCTAGAAGTTTCCCCAGCACTGAAGTTAAACTAACTAGCCTGTAATTGCTGGGCTTATCTTTATGTCTTCTTTTGAACTGGGGTGTAACATTTGCAATTCTCCAGTCCTCTGGCATCACCCGAGTCTAAGGAAGACTGGAAAATTATGGTCAGTGCCTCCGCAATTTCCACTCTCACTTCCCTCAGTATCCATGGATGTATCTCATCCTGTCCTGGTGCTTTATCAACTTAAGTATAGACAGCCTATCTAATACCTCGTCCTTATCAATTTTAAATCCTTCTAGTGTATTAATTACCTCCTCTATCACTGTGGCCTGGGTAGCATCTTCTTCCTTGGTAAAGACAGATGCAAAGTATTCATTTAATACTTCAACTATTTCCCCTGCCTCCAAGCGTAAATCCCCCTTTTGGTCCCTAATTGGCCCTACTCCACCTTTTACCACCTTTTTACTATTTATATGCTAATAGAAGATTTTGGAATTCCCTTTTATGTTAGCTGCCAATCTCTTTTCATACTCTCTCTCTTTGCTTCTCTGCCCTAAATGCAGCCCAGTCTCTGCCAGTCATGGACGAGCTGGACGTACAGCCAACAAAATCAGAACTCAGTGATGCTATTGATTCTCTAGCCAGCGGAAAAGCCCCTGGGAAGGACGGCATTACCCCTGAAATAATCAAGAGTGCCAAGCCTGCTATACTCTCAGCACTCTACGAACCGCTTTGCCTGTGCTGGGACGAGGGAGCAGTGCCACAGGACATGCGCGATGCCAATATCATCATCCTCTATAAGAACAAGGGTGACCGCGGTGACTGCAACAACTACCGTGGAATCTCCCTGCTCAGCATAGTGGGGAAAGCCTTTGCTCGAGTCGCTTTAAACAGGCTCCAGAAGCTGGCTGAGCGTGTCTACCCTGAGGCACAGTGTGGCTTTCGAGCAGAGAGATCCATCATTGACATGCTGTTCTCCCTTTGCCAGCTGCAGGGGAAAGCCACGAACGGATGCCCCTCTACGTTGCTTTCATTGATCTCACCAAAGCCTTTGACCTCGTCAGCAGATGTGATCTCTTCAGACTACTAGAAAAGATTGGATGTCCACCAAAGCTACTAAGCATTATCACCTCAATCCATGACAATATGAAAGGCACAATTCAGCATAGCGGCATCTCATCAGACCCCTTTCCTATCCTGAGTGGCGTGAAATAGGGAGTGTTCTCGCACCTACACTGTTTGGGATCTTCTTCTCCCTGCTGCTCTCACATGCATTCAAGTCTTCAGAAGAAGGAATTTTGCTCCACGCAAGATCAGGTGGCAGGTTGTTCAACCTTGCCCGTCTAAGAGCAAAAACCAAAGTACGGAAAGTCCTCATCAGGGAACTCCTCTTTGCTGACAATGCTGCATTAACATCTCACACTGAAGAGTGTCTGCAGAGACTCATCGACAGGATTGCAGCTGCCTGCAACGAATTTGGCCTAACCATCAGCCTCAAGAAAACGAACATCATGGGACAGGACGTCAGAAATGCTCCATCTATCAATATCGGCAACCACGCTCTGGAAGTGGTTCAAGAGTTCACCTACCTAGGCTCAACTATGACCAGTAACCTGTCTCTCGATGCAGAAATCAACAAGCGCATCGGAAAGGCTTCCACTGCTATGTCCAGACTGGCCAAGAGAGTGTGGGAAAATGGTGCACTGACACAGAACACAAAAGTCCGAGTGTATCAAGCCTATGTCCTCAGTTCCTTGCACTACGGCAGTGAGACCTGGACAACGTATGTCAGCCAAAAGTGACGTCTCAATTCATTCCAACTTTGCTGCCTCTGGAGAATCCTTGGCATCAGGTGGCAGGACCGTATCTCCAACACAGAAGTCCTCGAGGCAGCCAACATCCCCAGCATATACACCCTACTGAGCCAGCGGCGCTTGAGATGGCATGGCCATGTGAGCCGCATGGAAGATGGCAGGATCCCCAAGGACACATTGTACAGCGAACTCGTCACTGGTATCAGACCCACCGGCCGTTCATGTCTCCGCTTTAAAGACGTCTGCAAACGGGACATGAAGTCCTGTGACAATGATCACAAGTCGTGGGAGTCAGTTGCCAGTGATCGCCAGAGCTGGCGGGCAGCCATAAAGGCGGGGCTAAAGTGTGGCGAGGCGAAGAGACTTTACAGTTGGCAAGAAAAAAGGCAGAAGCGCAAGGGGAGAGCCAACTGTGTAACAGCCCCGACAACCAATTTTAACTGCAGCACCTGTGGAAGAGCCTGTCACTCTGGAATTGGCCTTTATAGCCACTCCAGTCACTGCTTCACAAACCACTGACCACCTCCAGGCGCTTACCCATTGTCCCACGAGACAAGGAGGCCAAAGAAGAAGAACATGACAGAAAGACAGCAAAGCAGATGGAACATGCATACAGACACAGAAATTGTGTAAAAGGAATCAGATTTCAAAACAACTTCACTGCACAATAAGCAATATCACTGTAAATAAATGGTATTAATTGCATTTCTTCTGTTGCTTCTTATTAGCAAACCAGAACATAGGAACTGAATAAGGCCATTCAGCCTCTCAAGCCTCTTCTGCCATTCTGTTAGATCCTTGGAACAAAGGAGGCTAAGGGGAAACCTAATAAAAGTATCCAAAATTATGAGGGGTTTTGTCAGAGCAATTAAAGGTGACACTACTTCATCTGGAAAGTGAGTCGGTAACCAAGAGATCACAGTTAAAAATAACTGGCAAAAGGCCTAGAGTGGAAATGTGGAGAAATTTCTTTACGCATAGGGTTGTTGAGATCTGGAACGCACTATCTGAAAGTGGTGGAATCAGATTGCACAGCAACTTTGAAAAGGCAACTTAAACTCTCAACCATGCCTTTGTTACCTCTGGACTGGACTATTCCAATGCATTCCTGGTCGGCCTTCCACATTCTACCCACCGTAAACTTATCAGCCAAAACTCTGCTGCCTGTGTCCTAATTCACACCAAGTCCTGTTCACCCAGACCTGTGCTTTCTGACCTACTGCACTAGCTCCCGGTTAAGCAATGTCTTGATTTTAAAACTTTCAACTTTGCATTCAAATCTCTCCATGGTCACATCCCTCCCTATCTCTGTCATCTCCTCCAGCCCCACCACCCTCCATTCTGGCCTCTGGAGCATCCCCAATTTTAATTGTTCCACCATTGGTGGCTGCACCTCCAGCTGGAAAGGTCCTAAGCTCCGAAAATACCCTCTCTAAACCTCTCTGCCACCCAACCTCGCTTTCCTCCATCTGTATCAACAAACTGAATCATTTCATTGGATAACCAGTCAAATTTCTAAACTCAGTGGAATAGAAAACAAATTTATGCAATCTATCCTCATAATTTAACCCCTTACCATTCTGCATTATTCTGGTAAAACTGCGACATACCAACTCAGAGATCTATATCTTTCCCAAGGTGCAGTGTCCAATACCGAATGCAGTGCACAAAATTGGGTCCAACCGAGGCTCTGTACAACTGAAGTGCCACTTGCTCACTTTTGCATTTCAACTCAATATTCTTTAATTAATCAACAATTTCAGATTTTCCATCTCTCCCTTTGATGTTTTGCCTGCTAACAAAGTTGAGATCAGCACTGCCAGAGAAGCCTGAAGGGCTGATCTCAGCCTTGCCAGCAGGCACAATACCAAAAGGCAGATATAGAAAATCAAAAATCGTTGATTAATTCTAAATCTTATAAGTATCAGAGTGACTAGAAGAACACAAACAGTGAGCACCTTTCAAGTGCTCATGGAGAACCAACAACACCTCAAACATCAGTGCAGAAACAGGTTACAGCCATGAGGAAATACAGTCAACAGGAATGCTCCTGCACTCCTCTAAACCATGGCAACAACTTGTATTTATATAGTGCCTTTAACATAGAAAAGCAAGCCAAAGCACTTCACAAAGTGGTTAAGAAAAAAGCATCGATCAGGGCTGGTAACTTTCAAATCAGTCTTATGTTATTTTCATTGATTTTTTTTTCCCCCCTTTGGGTCTACTGCTAATCGCTAAGCTTTCATCTTCAGTTGCAGGACAGCAGGGTCTGGGTTTTCGTCTTCACCACATAAGCAAGTCATGTGTATTACTGGAATTGGTTTTGCAAGTTTTCTTCACATGGAATAGTAAAGATTCAATCTCAATTGTGCCAATACAGGGAAATGCTCAGCTCAAGTTACCTATTTCTCCACAGGAAAACTGGAGGGAAACTCATTAGTCCTGTACTGCCCAAACCAGGGCTGTTAAACTCAATTTACATGGGCCTGATCTGACATCCTGCCACTTGGCAATTGGTCACAATCAACAACAGCAACATGCATTTATATAGCATTTTTAACATATTATAACAGTCCAAGGTGCTTCACAGGCTATCAAACAATATTTCAGCAAAAATTATTTGGGTACATTGGAGTAGAAATTAGTAAATGTGTTGACCCTTTTTGGGTGTAAAACAGGCACAACATATGCCAATTTTAGGGCACGTGGTCCTGCACCCAATTTGCATGGCAACCGATTAAATCTCATTTGTACAAAACATATTGGTCTTCATTGCTTTTAGATGTGCCTGGCGGCTGCCTGCAATCAGTAATGAATTAATTTAAATATGCAAAAAAGAGTCCTATGCGTAAAATGACAAGGTGGCACAGCTGGTTATTAATTTACAGCTCTGGGATCTGAATTCAAATCCATTCAGCACTGATAAAATTGAAGTCTTCCGTGCCCATTAGCTGTGAGGATCCTACGTGAACCAGTCTCAACCAAGTTCCAAGTGGGCACAGCCAAAAGCATAAAGCTGCCCCTAATTAAGCTCGACTTGGTAAGCACAAAAAGCAATATTTGGGATAATTAAAAACAAACTCTGGTAGGGAGCTTAGTTTTCATGTAGAAATAGGTTCTTATCGCCACTTAAATTATCTTGGACAGCACTTCAATACAGAATGGCTGTTTAACCTTGAGAACAGCTCATATCTTTTCAGGTTTGCACTTGCTGCTGTTCAATATTCAGTATATTAACACCTAATCTGTACTAATGCTTTGTCTTTCAACACACTATTAACACATTGTTTGCCTTTGCTCCGTGACCTTTTGGTCAGCTATGTGGCCTGGTCCAATCTAGAGCTCCTTTGTTATCTCTTGCCCCACCCCCACCTCACTTGCTTATAACCTGTGGCTTTTCTAATATTTGTCAGTTCCGAAGAAGGGTCACTGACCTGAAACGTTAACTCTGCTTCTCTTTCCACAGATGCTGCCAGACCTGCTGAGTGGTTCCAGCATTTCTTGTTTTTATTTCATATCTTTACATACTGCACCTCTTAATAAAGCTTCAAGTTAAATATTGATTCAAACAGCACACTTGCAATAGGAAAAAGGAAAATATCATACAAGCCATAAACCCTCTAACTGGATGTGGCTATCCAAGAAATCTTGAAAGTCCTCATGAAAAAGCACCATTTATACAAAGCTTTAGGAGAATCCCAAGAACTCTAATCCAGCAGCCCAGCATGGGCTGAAGGGCAGGCATGCAGCAAAGGCAGGTTGCCTTCTGAAACTAACTTCACATGGCCTTCATTCTGAAGGACAAGGGTTAACTCCATGTTTGAGATTTTGAAGTTACAAGGTTTCAGTGGAAACAGACAGATAGCCCAATCAAAAATCAAGGGTGCAAAATGCATATAGAACTATAGAAAAGTTATGGCCATCCAGTCCATCATGTCTGCGCCGGCTGAAAAAATTAGCCGCCCAATATAATCCCACCTTCCAGCACCTGGTCCATAGCCTTGCAGTTTGCAGCACTTCAGATGCATGTCCAGGTACCTTCACACACACATATATGTCTTGCAACCACAATAGAAGGAGGGATTAGCATCTGATGACCTTAAGAACCAGACAATGGAAGGAGATGGGTTCAAAAACTGTGTAAATCTAAAGATTGAAGAGGCGTGAAAGACTGGCCTTACTGAAATCGATCAGCAGGAAATAGGTGATTGTGTTTTTCACAGATGACTTTTTTTTTAAGAAATATCAAGAATGAGGACATAGGTTGTCAATCAGAACTAAAGGTTTGGAGCATTGCCAAATTTGGAGAAGAGATGGCCCAGCCAGCAGCAAGAAATGTATAAATGTACACGGAGATTGGAGTATGCTACTGTTCCTGCAGGCAGTCAAGGAAGACAGTAGAGCTTGGTCAACTCCACCGAGGGACCTACTATCATCGGCAGACCGACTGAGGGGTGACTCTAAGTATTAAGATGGGAAATTAAGTTAAGAATAGGGGGCTTAACGTATGTTTAGCCTCCAGCAGAACAGGGTCCTGGGTCACATAATTGTAGTTGCAACTGTAACTTGTGATTGCTGAGTGTAACCCTTTCCTAAGGATTGTGGATAATTCAATGAACCAATTATGAGTTAGCAGAAGAAACTTGTCACGCTGGTTATTCCGTTCAAGTCATAACTTTGTAATTCTGGTGTCATGAACTCAAGTGTGGACGAGGGGTCTTCGAGTGAGGAAGAGAATCCCCTACAGTTTCCTGGCGACCACGAGAAGGGACATCAGTAGGTGATATGGCTGAACAGTACCGCAGACAAAGTGGGGATGGAAAAACTGATCATCCCGTAACAATGGAAGTGAGGTTACAGAAGCATATCAGTGAGAAGTTAAAACCAAGCAAGGCTTGGCTAAGGGGGATAGCTAGCTCAGAGGATACGTTAGGCCAGGTCAAGGGGTGGAAAGAACCATCCCAAAGATGGAAGAGGATAGAAAAGGCGATGTGGTTGTATGGATACAACCATCAATGCCGTACAGATCAGACGAAAACATTAAATTCTGAAGTAGAGACTCTGCGAAAGCAAGCTTCAGACAGGGAAGTGGTAGTTAACCGTTTGATAAAAGAACTTGAGGAACTAAAAACAGAATAGGCCATCGAACAGTTAGGGCATGAATAGACCATGAGCTGTTATCAGGACTAGGTCTGAAAGATAGAGGAGGAGAGAATTAAGTATCGGAAGTTGTATTATTATGTCGATGCACAGGCGCAGGAGCTTAAGACTAAGTGTGATGGTATGAAGGCAGCTTATCATCTGATAAAGGAAGAGAATGGGGAGAGGGCCAATCACATTAAGTGCCTTGCACAGATCAGGCAATTGCAGGAACAGGTCATGGCCCAACAGGGTTGGATCAATCTAAAGGGGGAGGGAGATGAGGGAGCATCTCCAGAATATGGGGACACCCACGAGCAGGAGGTCGTCCAATGCCGATGGCTCCCTTAACGCAAAGTTTGGGCCGGTTCAGCCAGATGCAGCGGGGGGTATAAACACCAGCCCCTAGTATACAAAATCATATACCACTGCTGAATTAAAGGAACGTCGATCGGGAGTCACTCCCCTCATGTTTGGAGGGGAGGCGTCGGTCTCTATACAGCATATGGAACAGTTGAGAGATGACGATGAGATAAAAAGGGTAGCTTTGAAGGTCCTGCACCCCTGCTTGCTTGGGATATAGAATGCAAACTCTAAGAGGGGAGGAGGAACTTGGGATACCTTTAAGGAAGCCATTGAAGAAGCAATGGGAATGGGCAACCCTTTTGAACTGGTGATAACTGCCAAACAGGGCAGTAAGGAAACTGTAGACAGTTACACGAAGCAAAAGTAGGGAGTATATAATCAAACGATGGGAGAGAACCTGGCGAGGAAGCAATTAGATGGGGAACCCCGAACCAAGTGGTTAAGGTCCCTGATTAATGGGCTTTGAACGGGGATAAAGGAAAAGATGGAAACCTGGTAAGACCCCAGGGATCATACTATAAAGGAGGGTCTGGTAATATGAAAGGCTGTCCTAGTGCATAAAAATACCCCTGCACCCATTAGAAGGGGAAGATTCACAAGGGACAGACAGGAACGGGACAAGCTGGCGGGGGCGTGACCACTGCGACATGGAAACAGGAAAGCGTTAAGCCGAGAATAGCTCCCTCAGGGATGAAGGGATCCTGTTATAATTGTGGGAAGGCAGGACACTTTGCCTGAAATTGACAAGCACCCCAAAGGAGAGGTAAAAGCCAGGCAAACTGGAAACTTGAGAAACAGGAAGGATCCACCTGAGAACAAACCAAGTCGAGAACCCTAAATCAGGATGAGATGGTTAAAATGCTGGCAGCAGCCATGCAACATAACCAACAAAACCAAGGGTCGTGAATACCGTAACCAGTCCCCGGGAGGGTGGTTCGGGAGCAGGAACCGCACCCAGCCTGAGTACCTGTGCGCCCTCAGGCACAACCTGTGGGGTAGACTGTGTGTAGATTTGAGCATTAGCCAGATGGATTTTAGATTTTAGGTTTATATAGGGGCCTCTAGGACAGTCATCCATGTGGAGGGGCCATATCATCACCACAGTCAGTGGGGAGCCATGTAGTTTAGAGGGCTTCGCGGGAAGATCCAAGACTGGGATGGTATCCAAACTTTTGGTGGTCCAGGTAGGACCCCTTAAGACCCAATGAAGGGTAATATTGATGAATGCCGCACAAATCAGACAGGGGGTCCAGGGGGCAGATTGGTTACGTGGAAACATTATTATAGATTTTTGTAATGTGTGTCTGAGCCAGGCAGGAGAAGAAACAGAGGAACTGATCGTGATACCAGGTGAAATGGGGTGCATCTAGATGGCAGTAGGGAATTATGACAAGGAACAGTTAATGGGGAACGTCCCGACTCCCTATCAGTCGATGTGGAAGGAACACCAAGGTGTTTTTGCTGTCAATAGAAATGACTGTGGTAGGATGAAGGAAGTGTAGGTCAACATAGAGGGACAGCCCATGGGCAAGCCGCAGAGACAGTATCGATATAGTAGGAAGGCAGGTGGACATAATAGCAGGCGTGGTAAACTCCCTGTTGGAGCAAGGAGTCCTGAGAACCGTAGCCACCCATGTTAATTCACCTATTTGGCCGGTAAAGAAATCTGATGGCTCATGACCATTGATTAGAGAGTGCTGAATAAGCACATATCCCCTTGCTCCCCTACTGTTGCAGCCGTGGGGGATCTGGTAGCCCAGATCCCTGCATCAGCTCAAGGTTCAGTGTTCCGGACATCTCGAATGGGTTCTGGTCCATCCCAGTGAAAAAAAAACCGATACAAGTTTGCATTTACATTTAAAGAACAGCAATATACCTGGATTTGTATGCTGCAAGGGTTCCATAATAGCCCCTCCATTTTTAACCAGTGCATGGTGCATGGTGCATGGCACTCAAAGAAGTGGGGCATAAAATAAACCTGAGGAAGGCACAAATAGAACAGAAGGTACAGTTTTTGAGCCTTACTCTCTCCCACAGAGAGAAGGGAGTAGATGCAGCCAAACAACAAACAGTACAAGATCTCCCGGTGCCTGAAGACGCACATGGGCTGCGGTCCTTTTTAGGTTTAACAGGGTAGTTCATCAAGTACAATGTGACAATCACCAAGCCCTTGCAGGTGTTACTGAGGAAACGGAGTCAAATGGGGGGGGGGGGGGGGGGGAAAACAACAGAAAACTTTTGAGGAAACTAAAAGGAGGCTCCAGGTAGCACCTGCGCTGGGCGCAGTGGATCCCTTGCTACTGTTTCAGCTTGAGGTAGCCACACCTTAGATGCGAGCCTAAGTGCGATACTCTTGCAAGAGCTCGATGAGAAACAGAGACCCATGGGGTATGCCTCTACGGTGCTTACTGATATGAAAAAGACATACTTACCTGCTAGCCACTTACTGGACCATTAAACATTTTGAGGTGTTCACCGGAGGGCAAACAATTACGCTGCTCACATGCCATATCCAAACAAGGTTGTTTTTGGAAGGGAGAATACAGGATAGTACTGTCAGTAGTACCAGGATGGCTCGGTGGACCTTATCGCTTAGTCAGAATCTGATTACCACAGAATGATTGCCAGAACCCAAACTGGCAGTGAATTCACTGTACCCTGGGAAACAGCACACGTGTACCGTGGATGGAGTTTAGGACTCCAAGGAAGGTTTCCGGGCAGGGATACACCCCAATGGTACATTTATATCAACGGACCTAGTTTTGTGAAAAATGGTAAGAGAAAGACAGGATCTATGATATATAATCCCGAGAAGCAGGTGGAAGTAAAATTAAAGCTACGTGTCGGTATGATTAGTAAGTTTGCAGACAACACAAAGGTTGGTGGAGTTGCGGACAGTGATGAGGATTGTCAGAGGATACAGCAGGATATAGATCGGTTGGAGACTTGGGCGGAGAAATGGCAGATGGAGTTTAATCCAGACAAATGTGAGGTAATGCATTTTGGAAGGTCTAATGCAGGTGGGAAGTATACAGTAAATGGCAGAACCCTTAGGAGTATTGACAGGCAGAGAGATCTGGGCGTACAGGTCCACAGGTCACTGAAAGTGGCAACGCAGGTGGATAAGATAGTCAAGAAGGCATACGGCATGCTTGCCTTCATCGGTCGGGGCATAAAGTATAAAAATAGGCAAGTCATGCTGCAGCTGTACAGAACTTTAGTTCGGCCACACTTAGAATATTGCGTGCAATTCTGGTCGCCACACTACCAGAAGGACGTGGAGGCTTTGGAGAGGGTACAGAAGAGGTTTACTAGGATGTTGCCTGGTCTGCAGGGCATTAGCTATGAGGAGAGGTTGGATAAACTCGGATTGTTTTCACTGGAACGACGGAGGTGGAGGGGCGACATGATAGAGGTTTACAAAGTTATAAGCGGCATGGACAGAGTGGATAGTCAGAAGCTTTTTCCCAGGGTGGAAGAGTCAGTTACTAGGGAACATAGGTTTAAGGTGCAAGGGGCAAATTTTAGAGGGGATGTGTGAGGCAAGTTCTTTACACAGAGGGTGGTGAGTGCCTGGAACATGTTGCCGGGGGAGGTGGTGGAAGCAGGTACCATAGAGACGTTTAAGAGGCATTTTGACAAATACATGAATTGGATGGGAATAGAGGGATACGGACCCCGGAAGTGCAGTAGGTTTTAGTTTAGGCAGGCATCAAGATCGGCACAGGCTTGGAGAGCCGAATGGCCTGTTCCTGTGCTGTACTGTTCTTTGTTCTTTGAGTGCTCAACAAGCACAATTAGCAGCTACAGCGTATTTGGTAACACTCTACCAAATTCCCAACCCCCTGCACCCTCTGCTCGGATTCCATGTTTACATGCAACTCCTGCACGGAGTACTTGGCAATATGGACCAGATGGGGCTTTACCTCCGTAGACCTTTTTAAGAGCTATATTAGAGATCACTGATGGCATTGACCAAGACAATTACATCCACAAGGTCAAGGCACACTTGAAGACAGAACCCCGGTGGGAAGTGAATGAGAGAGCAGACGAGCTAGCCAAAAGAGGGGCAGTGAACAGGATTCCATGGAATCCCTGTGAATCGAGTAGTGACGGCACATAAGAAACTAGGCCCAGTAGAATCAGAACCAGAACCCAAACCCTTCAACTTAAACAAAGCACAGATGAGTGATGTCACTCTTAGGGCAGTGATAAAGGTGAAAGTGCAAGGAAAGAAGGTGAAAGGCCCTTATGGAACCCAAGTACTCACATAAGGTATGGGATGCTGTTTAAGGATAAGTGGGAAGTGCCATTAGGCAGCAGGGAGGAATTCGTACAGCTAGCGCATGGGGGACCAGGGGCGGGACACCCAGGGGTGGACGTATCACTAAAAAGGATTGTAGCTGTGGCTTGGTAGCACGTGTGACGGGGACGGGGAGGGGCATGTTCACATTGCTTAGTGTGCGCAGTTAATAATCCAGAGCCCCAAAGAAGGAAGGCATCAATGGGACACACCTGCAGAGTACAGGGAGCCTAGAGGAGTGTCCAAAAAGACTTGATTGAATCCCTCCCCACTATTAAGAAAGGGAACAAGTATTGTTTGGTATTAGTGGACAACTTCACCAAGTGGGTGAAGGCCTTCCCACGTAAAGCAGCTACTACCCGATTCACTGCTAAGACTCTGGTGAAGGAAGCATTTTCTCGATGGGGTCTGCCAGATTTAGTTGAGCCAGACAAAGGCCCCATTTTACAGGGCAAGTAATGCAAGCAACTTTGGCTATGTTGGGAATCAGAGGGAAATGGCATGTGGCCAATAACCCACAGTCGTCAGGGAATGTAGAGAGAATGAATAGAACTCTCAAGGAGAAACTAAGGAAGGAGTTGGGGGAAGTAAACCAGAAGAAATTGGATGTTGCCTTACCTCTCATACTGATGGGTGTATGGGCAGGAGTATCCAAAACCACAGGGTATTTCCCTCATGAATCAGTTCCAGGTAGGGAAATGATCACGGCTATGCCTTTGTTGATCCCGGGGTGCAAGGACAAGTTAGAGCGGGAAACCAACAGAGATAGATATGTGCAGGAACTAAGGGAGAGACTGTAAGAGATTCAGTTAAAGGCTGCTAAAAATATGGGAGGTAAACACAGAGAGAATAAGTTAATAGAATTTGCTAGAATTCAGGAATGGGATATTGGAGATCAGGCTACGGTTCAAAACTACGCCCAGGTAGGAATATATGAACTAGCCCTATGGTGCATGCCATACAGCTGCCCAAACGAGTAAAATGGTTCCATATTAATCAGTGTAAAAGGTACACAGCAGGAGCCGCATGAATTAAACAACTGAAGGCCACTGACACCCTCCTGGGCCTAGTACTTAGGGAATGGTGGGATGCACCAATCATCTGGGATGATGATAATGATGGCAGTCAGGACACAGGAGGAGTAAGATGAAGCCAAAGACAAAGGAGGCCTGTCAATAGGTACTCCCCTCCAGGACCAGTTGGAACCGCTCCTTGACTGCCCTAGACAGTGGACAATTCACTCAGTATAATCCCACTGCCCACACAGAATACCAAATGGCACAGCCAGCCATAAAATCCAGTTTGTCTTGTAAATAGCATGTGTTTTGTGCTGTGTTAATCTTGTAAATAGAACATGCCAACTTGTTGACCTGTGGCAGGAGAAAGACCCTCACAGAGTCAATTTGTGTTGTGTTATGTTTTGCAGATAACCCTATTGGACGGAGAAAGATGAGGACCCTCGTAATCTGTATAGTTGCCTTCAGCCTGAGGCTAACTCAGGGGAATGGAGCCGAATTCCGGGGGAATTGCACAAAGAAAAGTGTAGGGGATTCTCTTCTTCACTCAAAGACCCCTCCTCTACATTCGAGTTTGTGACACCAGAATTACAAATGTATGACTTGAACAGAATAACCAGCACTCAGCAATCACAAGTTTCAGTTGCAACTACAATTATGTGACCCAGGACCCTGTCCTGCTAGAGGCTAAACATAGGTTAAACCCTCTATTCCTAACTTAATTTCCGAATTTAATATTTACAATGATCCCTCAGTCGGTCTGCCGATGATGTTAGTAGGTCCCTCGGTGGAGTTGACCAAGCTCTACTGTCTTCCTTGACTGCCTGCAGGAACAGTAGCATACTCCAATCTCCGTATACATTTATATATTTCTTGCTGCTGGCTGCACCATCTCTTCTCCAAATTTGGCAATGCTCCAAACCTTTAGTTCTGATTGACAACCTATGTCCTCATTCTTGATGCTCCTTTTTTTTTAAAAAAAAGAGACAATCACCTATTTCCTGCTGATAATTGATTTCAGGAAGGCTAGTCGTTCACACCTAGTCGGCACAGTGGCGCAGTGGTTAGCACCGCAGCCTCACAGCTCCAGCGACCCGGGTTCAATTCTGGGTACTGCCTGTGTGGAGTTTGCAAGTTCTCCCTGTGTCTGCGTGGGTTTTCTCCGGGTGCTCCGGTTTCCTCCCACATGCCAAAGACTTGCTGTTTGATAGGTAAATTGGCCATTAGCAATTGCCCCTAGTATAGGTAGGTGGTAGGGAAATATAGGGACAGGTGGGGATGAGGTAGGAATATGGAATTAGTGTAGGATTAGTATAAATGGGTGGTTGATGGTCGGCACAGACTCGGTGGGCCGAAGGGCCTGTTTCAGTGCTGTATCTCTAAAAACTAAAACCTCTTAAATATTTAGTTTTACACAGTAATTGAACCCATCTCATTCCATTGCCTGGTTCTTAAGGTCATCAGGCGCTAATCCCTTCTTCTATTGTGGTTGCAAGACATATATGCTTATTGCAACCTTGATTTTTGGCTGGGCTATCTGACTGACTGCTTCCACTAAAACCTTGTAACTTCAGAATCTCAAACATGGAGTTGACCCCTTGTTGTCCTTCAATTCAGTAAAAATTAATGCTCTGGCAAGTACCATTGCAACATTCATCCTCTGCTGTGGTGCTGGCTTTCAGCCATGTCACACATTCCCCAAAAAATGCTAAGTCACAAACATATGGATCATTATTATTTCATTATTACAAACAGAATTGTATTTCGCTGCTTATCCACAAATTAATTTTCTTTGCTCAGTCCCATGGCTCTCCACATCATATAGCATAGTCAGCTGACATCCATTAATGCAACTATGGAATTAATTGCTGGGTTTGCAAGAGCAGTCCAGGTGATCTTTCCTTCAATTTAGACTTCCTCCTTAGAAAGACTGCTCTCTACTCATTCTTTCTATCAGAGAACAAGAAAAACACCACAAAGTGTAGACCTGAATCCAAATCCTATCATTTTGTAGCATGGCACATTACATTTGATCTTTTCATTGAAACTGTCGGCGAGACATTGGTCTTCTCAATTCCTCTGCCCCGCTCACTCACTCTAACCTGTCCCCCTCTGAACTTGAGGCACTCCGTTCCCTCAGGTCTAACCCCGACATGGTCAACAAACCTGTAGACAAGGGTGGTGCTGCTGCTGTATGGCGTTCTGACCTCTACCTTGCAGAGGCTCTGCGCCAACTCTCAGACACTTCGTCCTATCTCCCTCTGGACCATGACCCCACCACCGAACATCAAGTCACTGACCTCATCTCCTCTGGAGATCTTCCTTCTACAGCTTCCAACCTCATAGACCCGCAACCCCGGACAGCCCGATTCTACCTCCTTCCCAAAATTCACAAACAGGACTGTCCCGGCAGACCCATTGAGTCAGCCTGCTCCTGCCCCACTGAACTTATTTCTTCCTATCTTGACTCTATCTTCTCTCCGCTGGTCCAGTCTCTTCCCACCTACATCCATGATTCTGCTGACGCCCTACGTCATTTTGACAATTTCCAGTTTCTTGGCCCCAACCGCCTTCTCTTCACTATGGATGTCCAATCTCTCTACACCTCGATTCCCCACCAGGATGGTTTGAGGGCTCTGTGCTTCTTCCTTGAACAGAGGCCCAACCAGTCCCCATCCACCACCACCCTCCTCCACCTGGCTGAACTTGTTCTCACATTGAACAACTTCTCCTTCAACTCCACTCACTTCCTTCAAGTAAAAGGTGTTGCTATGGGTACCTGCATGGGTCCTAGTTATGCCTGTCTTTTTGTGGGATATGTCGAACATTCCTTATTCCAGTCCGACTCAGACCCTCTCCCCCAACTCTTTTTCCAGTACATTGATGACTGTATTGGTGCCGTTTCCTGCTCCTGCCCCGAACTGGAAAACTTCATCAACTTTGCTTCTAATTTCCACCCTTCCCTCACCTTTACATAGTCCATCTCCGACACTTTCCTTCCCTTCCTCGACTTCTCTGTCTCCATGTCTGGGGATAGGCTGTCTACTAATATCCATTGTAAGCCCACTGACTCCCAAAGCTACCTCGACTACACTTCTTCACACTCTGCCTCCCAGTTTCTCCGTCTCCGACGCATCTGCTCTGATGATGCTACCTTCCATGACAGCGCTTCTGATATTTCTTCCTTTTTCCTCAACCGAGGACTCCCCCCCCACCCCCCCCACCACCCCCAACTGTGGTTGACAGGGCCCTCAACCGTGTCCGGCCCATTTCCCGCACCTCTACCCTTATCCCTTCCCCTCCCTCCCAGAACCACGGCAGGGTTACCCTTGTCCTCACTTTCCATCCCACCAGCCTCCAGATCCAAAGGATCAGCCTCCGACATTTCTGCCACCTCCATCGTGATGCCACCCCTCCCTTCCCGTCAGCATTCCGAAGGGATCGTTCCCTCCGCGACACCCTGGTCCACTCCTCCATTACCCCCACCACCTCGTCCCCTTCCCCTGCAATCGCAGGAGGTGTAATACCTGCCCATTTACCTCCTCTCTCCTCACTATCCCTGCCCCAAACACTCCTTTCAGGTGAAGCAACGAATTACTTGTACTTCTTTCAATGTAGTATACTGTATTCGCTGCTCACAATGTGGTCTCCTCTCCATTGGGGAGACCAAACGCAGACTGGGTGACTGCTTTGCGGAACACCTCCGCTCAGTCTGAAAACATGACCCCGAGCTTCCTGTTGCTCGCCATTTCAACACTTGCCCCTGCTCTCATGCTCACATCTCTGTCCTGGGATTGCTGCAGTGTTCGAGCGAACATCAATGCAAGCTCGAGGAACAGCATCTCATTTACCGATTAGGCATACTACAGCCTACTGGACTGAACATAGAGTTCAATAATTTCAGAGCATGACGGACCCCCCCGTTTCACTTTTATTTTTAGTTGTTTTTTCTTTTTTGTTTATTTTATTTTATTTCATCTTAGTTTGTTCAGTTTGCTTACCCATTGTTTTTTTTTCATGTTTGTACTTGCGGCTGTTCAATATTCAGTCCGTTAACACCCTATCTGCACTAATGCTTTGTCTTACAACACACCATTAACATATTGTTTGCCTTTGCTCCACGACCTTCTGGTCAGCTATTCTGTGACCTTGTCCTATCTACACCTTCTCCTTTGTTATCGCTTGCCCCACCCCTGCTTTACTTGCTTAAAACCTTTCACATTTCTAATATTTGCCAGTTCTTAGGAAGGGTCACTGACCTGAAATGTTAACTCTGCTTCTCTCCACAGATGCTGCCAGACCTGCTGAGTACTTCCAGCATTTCTTGTTTTTATTACAGTTGCAGTTTAATGTACCACTGCATGAATGCAGCTAAATTTCATTCACTATCTTCACACATAAGACTCAAGGGGTCAAATGGCCTGCTCCTGCTCCTATTTCCTATATTCCTAAACTTTTTTAAAAAATCACAAATACAGGAATTTAAGTAGTCAGAATCAAATACATATGAAATCTATCCAGTTTGGAAAAAGTTTTATTTTTTGTTTACTTCTCCATGTAGCCAAGATTAAAATTTTAACCACCAAATGTTGCTTTATAAAAGACGATGTTGCATATTCCTGCACTGGATCATTCAAATTCAGTGGCTCATTGTATGAGAATGTAGCCCTCTTCAGGCTAACCGCCTCTGAAGTCAGATACTAAACCAGAAACATATCTATTACTTAGCTGAAAGAAAAAAAATACCCAATTTCAAATAACCCAATTAAGATTTTACTCCATCATTCTGGCAAATAAAGCGACATTAGGCAGAATACATATTAGTTAACTGCTATGTCCAGTAAGGGAGCAATTTAATACAATGGGTCAAGCATTGGCTTTCATTCTGGCTAAAATCAAAAGATACTAAAATTTCCTACTAGGGATATAGCAGAATAGCAATATCAGGTACAATTTTAGTTAATCAACATAATATATTTCTGATGGAGGGTCACTAACCTGAAATGTTAACTCTGCTTCTCTCTCCACAGATGCTGCAAGACCTGCTCAGTATTTCCAGCATTTCTTGTTTTTATTTTATATTTTATAAAATATTTTTTCCGTTTTTCTCCTTAATCTCAAGGCTATGAAATTCTCTAAGAGTCCAAGGTTAATTTATTGTGGTCTAAGCAATGAAATATATAGATTTTGTTCTGAAGACAGGGGCCCCAGCGGCAGGCCGGAAGGTGAGGACAGACCCCGATTCGGCCCTCCGTCGAACCTCCGTTGCAATTCCACGGCGGGCAGCCCTGGATTTCCCCCAAGGAAGGGTTCCTCCCCAACCCCGCTAGGCGGCTTCCCGGTTTTACCTGGCAATGTTTCCCCATGACGGCAGACCCCTCCGCCTTCCATTAAATTGAGGGGGTGGAAACCGCCACGGACTAAATTGTAAGGCGTCAAGAAGGCGATGGGCACTCCAACTCCATCTTCTGACGCAATTTTTTGGCCCCACCCTTCTCAGTTCCCAGCCCATGATATTTGCTAAACTTAGATAGATTGTGGTACAGATCAGATTTTTAACAAACCTAAAAATACCCAAAATATTGACACCATTTCTGTGCAATTTGTTTCACATTTCCAACACAGAATAAAGTATTTGAGTCAGCCTTCAAAACACCCCCTCTATTACGACTGGATGATTTACAATATCCTCTTCGATTATTCGCTAAAATCAAAAAGTTAGGTCACCCTGATAGTTTGTAAGAAAAATCCCAATTATCAACAAACAGTACGAATTCTATCCTGTACGACTAAATTTCTGCCTCTGGCCCCCTCCCAAAGCTCCCGAATGATGTGAAGTCTGAGGCTGTTTGCATCCCCAAGAGGGTACGTGGCAAAGGTCATGGAGAATGGATATTGTTCTAACATGGTGTTCTTCGAATACGCCATTCTGGGCATTTCTGAAACAATGTTTTTGTGTTGCTGACTCACAGCAGATTTAGTGCGCTTGGCTCACTAGCTTCCACAATGAGATATGCTATCATCCAAATAGGGTGTGGTTGTACAGCTCAAGGAGAGATGTCGATGGTATTGATTGGTGGGGACAAGGTACCTGTGGGCCTTGCTACAATTTTTACAATTTATATAAATGACTTAGAAGGAGGGACCGAAAGTATGGCTGCTAAATTTGCTGATGACACAATGATAGGTAGGAAAGTAACTTGTGAAGGAGGCTACAAAGGGATATAGATAGGTTAAGTGAGTGGGCAAAGACCTGGCAAATGGAGAAAAATGTGGGAAAGTGGGAAATTGTCTACTTTGTCAGGAAGAATAAAAAAAGCATATTATCTAAATGGTGAGAGATTGCAGAGCTCTGAGATGCAAAGAGATCTGTCCTAGTGCATGTAATCGCATTAGTCCGCAGGTACAGCACGTAATTAAGAAAGCTAATAGAATGTCATCATTTATCGCAAGGGGAATTGAATACAAAAGTAGGAAGGTTATGCTTCAGCCATACAGGGCATTGGTGAGACCAAATCTAGAGTACTGTGTACAGTACTGGTCTCCTTATTTAAAGGAGGATGTAAATGCGTTGGAGGCAGTACAGAGAAGGTTTACTAGACTGATACCTGGAATGGGTGGGCCGTCTTATGAGGAAAGATTGGACAGGCTAGGCTTGTATCTGCTGGAATTTAGAAGATTAAGAGGCGACTTGATTGAAACATATAAGATCCTGAGGGGTCTTGACAGGGTGGATGTGGAAAGGATGTTTCCCCTTGTAGGAGAATCTAGAACTAGGGGTCACTGTTTAAAAAATAAGGGGTCGCACATTTAAGACAGAGATAAGGAGAAATTTTTTCTCTGAGGGTCGTGAGTCTTTCGAATTGTCTTCCTCAAAAGGCAGTGGAAACAGATTCTTTGAATATTTTTAAGGCAGAGATAGATAGATACTTGATCAGCAAGGGGGTGGAAGGTTATCGGGGTAGGTGGAAATGTGGAGTAATCAGTTCAGCCATGGACTTATCGAATGACGGAGCAAGCTCAAGGGGTCTAATGGCCTACTCCTGCTCCTAATTCGTATATTTGTATGTTGCTGGATGCGTACATTACCCTAAACATAGTACTTCATCATCTTCTTCTTTGGCCTCCTTGTCTCGAGAGACAATGAATGGGTAAGCGCCTGGAGGTGGTCAGTGGTTTGTGGAGCAGCACCTGGAGTGGCTTTTAAGGCCAATATTAGAGTGACAGACTCTTCCACAGGTGCTGCAGAAGAAATTGTTTGTCGGGGCTGTTACACAGTTGGCTCTCCCCTTGCGCTTCTGCCTTTATAACTGAAGTACTTCAGTACTTCATAACTGTACTGAAAAAATGCAACAGCATTTTAACCTTTATCGCCTTTTCAGTGAAAAGGCAACCAAAAGAGTCAATGGCTATAATTCATTCAATTTTGAAAGAGTAAATGCGAAGACAGAATAAAGCAGATAGTGATTAGGTATTGCCAAGCATATGTTTTCAAACTCTGAGTACTGTGCAAGAAAGAACAGACTGGGGAAAGTCAAGGAGTTCAACGGATTAAAATGAAGAATCTGGATTTCAAAACAGCAAAGCAGTCTGGAAGAGCAGAAATGAGCAGAATGGTGTGTTTGGAGAAGAACATTCAGATCACAAACCACAGACAAAGAAAAGCAAGCAATAGTATAAGTTGGGTACATTCGCATAGTGGTCATGTTACTGGACCAATAATCTAGAAGCTAGGACGAAGGGGAGAATTGAGTCAAATTGCAACTTGGCAGCTGTGGAATCTAAATTCAGTTAATTAAATAAATTTGGAATAAAAAGCTAGCATCAGTTATGTGACCATGAAACTATCAGATTATCATAAAACCCATCTGGTTCACTAATGTCCTTTAGGGAAGGAAATCTGCCATCCTTACTTGGGCTGGCCTCGATGCTACTCCAGACCCACTGCAATGTGGTTAACTTTTAACTGACCTCAGAAATGGCCCAACAACTATGCTATGAAAAACAAGAAGAATTAAACCAGATGGACCACTCGGCATCGACCTAGGCACCAGACAAGATAAAGGCACGTCCAGCCAAGTCAACTCTGCTGACTCCCTTGGAGTTGTGCCAAAAGCCTGACATATTCATACCCACAGAATCATATGTTTCAGCCACTGTCCCAGACTCCTCCATCACCGTCCCTAGCTATATCCTGTCCCATCAGCAGGACAAATCCACCAGAGGTGGCGACACAGTGGTATACAGTCGGGATGGAGTGGCCCTGGGAGTCAACATGGATCACAGACACCATGAAATCTATAGTATCGGGTCAAGCATGGGCAAGGAAACCTCCTGATTACCACCGACTGCCTTCCCTCAGCTGATGAATCAGTAGTCCTCCATGTTGAACACAACTTGGAAGACACACTGAGGGTAGCAGTTAGGTCTAGTTGGGTCTTCAATGTCCAACACCAGGAACAACTCGGAAGCACTACTGCTGACCGAGCGGGCAGAGTCCTGAAGGACATCTCTGCCAGACTCAGCCTACGGCAGGTGGTGAGTGAACCAACAGAGGGAGAAACCTCCTCGATTTCACCCTCACAAATCTACCTGTTGCAGATGCATCTGCCCATGGAAGTATTGGTAGAAGTGACCACCACACAATCCTTGCGGAGATGAAGTACCATCTGCACAATGAGGACATGCTCCATCATGTTGTGCAGCAATAGCACCTGCTAAATGGATTCGATTCAGAACAGATCGAGCAGCTCAAAACTGGGTATCCACGAGGCATCAGTGAGCCATCAGCAGCAGCGGAATTGCATACCACTATTTGTAACCTCATGGAATGGCATATGCCTCACTCTGCCATTACCAACAAGCCAGGAGACCAATCCTGGTTCAATGAGGAGTGGAGGAGTGCAGGAGAGCATGCCAAGAGCCTCACCAGGCATACCTAAAAATGTGGTGCCTACCTAGTGAAACTACAACACAGGACTACATGCATGTTCAACAGAGGAAGCAGCATGCTCTAGACGGAGCTAACAGACCGCACAACCAACCAATCAGATCAAAGCTCTGCAGTCCTGCCACATCCAGTCATTGTGAAGAACTAAACAACTAAATGGAGAAGGAGGCTCCATGAACGTCCCCATCCTCAATGATGAGGGAGCCCAGCATCAAGTATGAAAGACGACTGAAATATTTGCAATTATCTTCAGCCAGACGTGCTGAGTGGAGGTCCATTTCAGCCTCCTCCTGAAATCCCCACCATCACAGAAGCTAGTCTTCAGCCAATTTGATTCACTCCACAATATATCAGGAAATTGTTGAGTGCACTGAATTACAGCAAAAGTTATGGGCCATGACAACAACCCAGCTGTAGCGCTGAAGTCTTTCGCTCCAGAACTAGCCGTACCTCTTAGCCAAGCTGTTCCAGAACAGCGACAACACTGGCATCTACCAGACAACTACCCAGGTATGTCCTGTCCACAAAATGCCGGAGAAATCCAGCCAGTTACCACCCCAATTTACTCTCAATCATCAGCAATGCTATGAATCAGCACTTACCCATAATTAGCTCAGCAATGCTCAGTTTGGGTTCTGCCAAGACCACTCGGCTGACCTCATTACAGCCTTGGTCCAAACATGGACAAAAGAGCTGAATTCCAGAGACAAGGTGAGAGTGGCTGCCCTCTATATCAAGGCAGCATCTAACTGAATGTGGGATCAAGGTGCCCCAGTAAAACTGATAATTGGAATCGAGAGTAGGGGGGTGGGGGACAGATGAAAACTCTCCACTGGCTGGAGTGAAACATAGCAGAGTGGAAGGCGGTTGGAGTTGTTGGAGGGCAATCATCTCAACCCCAGGACATCGCTGCAGAAATTCCTCAGGGCAGGATTCATGGCCGAACCATCTTAAGCTGCTTCATCAATGACCTTCCCTCCATCATAAGGTCAGAGTGGGGAGTGGGGATTGCACAGTGTTCAATATCATTCACAACTCCTCAGATGAGTCCGTGTCTGCATACTGCAAGATCTGGACAACATTCAGGCTTGGGCTCATAAGCAGCAAGTAACATTTGCATCACACAAGTGCCGGACAATGACCATCTCCAACAAGAGTGCGTCTAGCACCTCCCCTTGACATTCAATGATATTACCATTGCTGAATCCCTCACCATTCGAACCTGGAGGTCACCAATGACCAAAACCTTAAGTGACCAGTCCCATAAGTACTGTGGCTGTGGCATAAGATCAGGTCAGAGGCTGGGTATTATGCAGCGAGTGACTCACCTCCTCACTCGCAAAATCCTTCAAACCATCAACAAGGCACAAGTCAGAAGTGTGACAGAATACACTCCACTTCCTGGATGAGCGCAGCTCCAACACCTCAAGAAACTCGACACCAGATAGGACAAAGCAGTCTGCTGATTGACACCCCGTTCACCACCTTAAATATTTACTCCCTCCATCCTTGGCGCATCATGGCTGCAGTGTGTACCATCTATAAGATGCACTGCAGCAACTTTGTCAACACCTCCCAAACCTGTGACCTCTACTGCCTAGGACACGGGTAGCAGGCGCATTGGAGCATCACCATCTCCAAGTTCCCCTCCAAGTCACACACCACCCTGACTTGAAAATATAAATCGCTGTTCCTTCATCCTTGCTGGATCAAAATCCTGGAACTCCCTCCTTAACAGCATTATGGGAGTACCTTCATCACGCAGATTGCAGCAATCCAAGACGGCAGCTCACCATCACCATCTCAAGGGCAAGTCAGGACAGGCAATAAATGTTGGTCTTGCCAGTGATGCCCACATCCCAAGAATTAATTAGAAAAAAGGAAAAGAATAGTTTAAAGGCTCCAGGTGGTAGACAGATCACTTAACAAGCTTTTCCTTGTATCCAGTCAAGGATTGACAGAGAAGTGAGAAATGTATCTTTAGATATCAGAATAGTATACAATTATTGGGGCTTTATAGAGAGATATAATGTTGAGGGGAATAGAAGCACTAAATAAAGCAAGCTTCCTCCAACAACTTTAGCAATATTAGAGGCGGCAGAGAAGGTACTGAACAGTCAATAGAAGTGAAAAGGATGAGGTTAAATGCAAGAGACTGCACTGGTTAGTTATATTTGATAAACATGAAAAAGCTGTTTATTTGGAGTAACTGAAAACAAGATGAAATAACAGCCACTGCACTCGAAAAGGAGGATGCTGATGTATAGTAGAATCATCAGCTAGAGTTGGATGCCAAATGAAGAAACCATTGACATGAAAAACAGTGGGAGAGAGAGATCTGGGCTTTGGAGAACTCTTGAGGTAAAGGAAAAAGTCACAGGATGATCCATAAGATCAGAGGGACTTAAGAGGAAACTAAACAGCCATGAAGACAGCTTAGGTGGAAAGATATAAACAAGTTGTTTACACAACTGTAGAGTTAAGTGTTGTTCGAGGCTTTGGAGCTGTCCAATACCAAGACAGAAGATTTAAAAAATGTAGAATTTCAGCGATGCATTATATAAGCAAAAAGATCACCAACCATGCTGAAAACCACATTGGCAATTTTAAAATGAAGGATAATGAGTCAACGACGGCTTGCAGAACTTCAGAAATTGTCACTCAAAGCACAATTCCATTTAATGAATGACAGAAATATGGTGAACAAAGGCAAGGTATCCAAGGAGTAAGAGATTGAAGAGAGAACACAGGACAGAAAGAAACATCTTGAGGATGAGGAGAATAATATTAGGACCAAAAATGTTACTGGAGTTCAGAAAAGTGAATCTAACAGTTCTATCAGGACTAAATCTAAAAGCAATGAAATTAGGCTCTTCACCAAAGTTAGTTAGATTTGAAACATCCAAGTCAGTTTAGGGATGAGAGCACAGAGAAGCAACTGACACATTTTTAAAGTAGCTGTTTAAAAAATCTAATAATGGATTGTTATGATCTAAGATTAGCCAATGCTGATGGTGAATACTGAAGAATGGCGATTTCCAGAAGCAAAATTAAGAGTTGATGGATTTAATTTTGCTCACAAAAAAGATGAGTAAGACTAGACCAGTCTTCAAAATTAGGAGCATGTTTAGAGATAGGTGAATTTAGTGAGGTAAGAGATTTTTCGCCACAGGAAATTGAATGAAGGCGATTCATAGGAACTACGAACAACTCTTAAGTTAGATAGAAAATCTAGGATAGTTGCAGGGTATTCAACTACAAGATGTCATAGCTGAAACCAATCGATCCCACAAAAAAAACACACACATACATTTTCTGGTAGGATTGCAATCTTCTGGGGCAATCCCTGAGCCAAAAGAGAAGCATCAATGGAGGAGGATGGGACAGTCAAGTGTATCAAGTGCTGCAGAGAGGTTGAGGAGGGCAAGTAGGAATAACACATCATCTAGTTACACAGATAAGATTTCTTTGTCTCCAAAATTGAAGCTGTGTGTGTTTTGAACATGGTATTGACATGAAGATGGACATAGCAGGAAAATGGGTTTTATGAGGCATTAGACAGAGAAAAGATGACTTCAGTTGACCTTGGGTTCCGTTAGGGTCCTGGGGTAATATGAGGATTTTGCTGAGGAGACAGATATTAAGGAGAGACTGTGAGGCTAGGAATGTAGACGAGTCAGAGGAAAGGCGGCTATATGGCACTTGGGGAATGGGACACACAACAAAGATTTTAAGTGAGAGGTGAGAAGACTGGAAGAGGGTGAACTGTTCATGAGGAGAATATGCCAGAGTAGTGGGGTTTGGTGGGGGGGGGACCAATGGTGACACAGATATATAGTATACAAGTAAACTACAAAAAGGGCAATTAGAGAAGGTAAGATGTAGCACGAGAAAAAAAATTAGTAAAAAAAAATTAAGGGCAATAACTGGGCTTTTTATATAAGTACAAGAGTAATGAATGGGCAATTAAAGGATGTAAAAGACAGAACTCAGAGTTCTGATGAAAGGTCATTGACTTGAAACGTTAACTCTGTTTTTCTCTCCATAGATGCTGCCTGACCTGAATACTTTCAGCATTTTATACGAAATAAGTAAGTTTTCACAGGAGGTGAATATTGAATTGTAGAACCACTAGAGGTGGGGTTAGAATTGTGGGTGGAAGATACTTTTCAGAGACATAATAAGGAAATTACTCAAACAAATCACCATGATCCAAGTTTATAAAATTCTGTTGAACAGGTAACAAATGTCTTTTCAAAAAGGAAACAAAGATAAGCCAGAAAATTATAGGCCAGCTAATCTTTCTTTAGTTGTTGGTAAACTACTAGAACAATTTATTTTAGTGAAATTATTAAGCACTTGGCAAAATGTGAATTACTCAGGGCTAGTCTGCACAGATTTCTAACTGCATAAAATTCTTGAAAGAAACAACAGAGGATAAAGGAAAGCAGTGGTTTATACATGGAAAATGCATTTGATAATATACCACGTAAGAAACCTATGACAAAGATAATGGCACATGGAATTAAGGGAAATGTAGTCACGTGGATAAAGGAAGCGTGAGGAGAGCACAGAAACAAAAGACAAGGACAAAATGGGTTGAGAGGTACACTTTAAGGATTTGCACTTTTATACTCGGATTTGAAATCTTGATGAAGGTATTTGACTTTGGCCTGTAGGAGTAAACTAAATCAGTACAAAGTTCTCCCATTTGGCCAAATTTCAGGATCCACAATACTCTCAAATCATTTATCAATTTTGTCAGCCTTTCTTCTATAAGTTATTTCTGTACCCAGAGAATTGGCTTGTCTGAGCTCCTGAAGACATCGCACAGATGGTAATCCGGTAGGTCTGCAATTTACCATGGAGACTAGAATTTGTTATAAGTGGATAAATCGCAATGTCTCTAGCACAGGCATTTTAAATGTCCAGTTCCAGACAGCTCTGCACATACTTTCATTATTGTTTTAGGACCATGCAACCCAACTGTTCCCCCTCCTAGCAGAATGTCTCAGACTCAAAGACTTAAGATGGATCCTGGACTTGCTGACATTAGCATAAAAATAACTGCAATGCCAAATCTTTTGTGAAACCATTGCAGTTAAGTCAGTGGTCCCAGAGATGCATTTCACTCTTTACTCAACAAAAAGGCAAACAATGCCTTCGCTCAAGGGACAGAAATAGCATTGCATGCTCTGCTGTTGTGACAACGGATAACTTAATTGCTTCCGTCACAGAATTGGGGCATCCGTCCATGGATAATGGAGCCAATGTGTGAGCAGAGCATATAAACTGCTAAATTCTATTCATGGGATATTGCCTGCAATAAGGGGAGTATAAATATGTAACAATTGCTGTACTGACCTACATGAACGTAGAGACTTATAAACCATAAATGTGTCATGTTACACAAAGATATCATTTGAAACTCACTTTTCTTTCTGCTCAGTACCTCACGTGTGGGCAGAATGTCAGCACCGACAAGGACTCTCAGCTGGAATCTTCATTCTGGTGTGAGCCTAGATCAGAGCTGATAGATGTTTACAAAACCCAGCCAAGTTTTCAATGCAAAAAGCTACCAGGCTTTTGCTGTAGGACTCAGCATTAGTTTCTTAAGCTTCTGAATTGAAGGTTTCTGTATCGTTCCACCATCTCCTCTCACATCAATTGCCACAAGATCCAAGCAGCAGAATTAACAGTAAATTTGCTAACTCCAAAATGTAACTGATCAAATAACTGATTAGAGCTGTGCCGCACAGACTCATTTGTGTAATTTACAGTTATGATTCAACTTATTAATTATATTTTATTTATAATAATCGTTAAATGACTGAAAATGTACTGCACGGTTAAAGATAATTAAGCATTGCAATATTATAGTAGTGTGAAGTCTGGCAGAGATAACAGTATTTGGCTTCAGGCTTCAGTCAAGAATTTTCCTCCAGGTTTAACAATAAGTCCCAGTCAATTAGAGCATATTTAATTAGTAATTTTATGGAAGGATTTTAATGCAATACAATTCTCCACTAAAGCTAACAAAACTCCCCATGTTGCTTATTTAAAGCTGCTCCATTCTGCAGTGTAGACATTTTCATTACCATGCATACCACATGTATCTACTCAGGAATTGAGTGACTAACGTTGCTGCCTGATGGCTGTTCCTTCACTTAATTTTCAGTTCCAGTGCTGTTTGTTACACACAATTAGTCATCAACAGCCAAAGAACTGAAGAAAATATATTAGTTATCTTAATGTTCTGCTTCACGAGAAAATTTGAACTGTGCCCATTAAAGGCTCCACTCTAAAAAGCTGGTCTGTTTATGACACCTTTGTAAACTGCAATAAGTTAGTGATTATGACTGATGTCTTGGCTATCTCCCCTTGCAATGCAAGTCTGTAGTCTATGACTTCTGCAACCAGTTAATTGAAGGGTGATTGCAGTATTGACCTTATGGCACTTTCTTTCCAGCACATTTGAACTCAGAAGATATTCCATTATCTTATTTTCCCGCTTCCCATTTCCTGTCCCACATGCAAACTGGAAAAGTCTGCCAAAAAATTGGAAACATGCTTTAGCTAACTAGTAATGTTGGCTCTCACCTGCAAGATCGCAAAGGTTAAAGGGAATTCAGTTGAGGGGTGAATGCAATGAATATATTACCCATATGTCAGTCAAGTCTATTTTTGTCTTGGTCAATGTAATTGAATTTATGGAGCTCTCTGGTGAACGGTTATCTGCACTCATTTTAACAGAAATGATAGATAGTAAAGGGATTCTCTTGCAGTGCAGCTGCTCCAAATCCAGAATTTGTTTTGTTTTTTCAGAAGCCTTTGTTTTTTCTCCCTCCGCTCACTTGAGTTAATTGTTAGCAAATATTCCATGGGGATGGGAAAGAAGGGCTAAACACAGGGCTGGATTTGATAAGCTTGCCCACCGATCTCACATATCGCGAAGCCGCTGCGATATTCAGCACGGTGGCTTATTTAAATGGCCGGGCGGACCACTCCCCCCGATGAAGTGGAGGGGGTGGGTTGTCCGTCCCCGACAACGGCGTCAGGCGCCACTGTGCAGGTGACGACGCCATTTTTAAAGGGCTTCGAGCCCTACATTACAATTTAAAATTTAAAGGGATATTTGTTGTAAAAAAAAATTAAATAATTGATCCTGACCGTCTCCCAACCACCTCAATAACCATCGAGTTAAGCACCTGCCCAAAATCCTTACGTAGTGCACCTGACCTCCCCCACCCGCCCCCAACCTCCCCAAAAGTTCACAAACTTTAATCTTTACCACTTCCCACCATCCCCTACACCATACCAAATCACTTTTTGATGCCGCACCCCCCCACACAGAGAAACTTACCTGCTCCCCACTCCCCAACAGTGTTAAGCCTAGGATCTCTGGAGTGCCGGCCACCGGCATTAATATCGGAGCTGAATGGATGGCGGGAGTGAGTACTTAATTCACTAATTTACATTTATTTAAATATTTAGATTTGGGCTTGCCGCTGCCAATATCGGGTTGGGCCTTCCCAGCATCGCGGCCCATGGCAGGCCTATACCAAAAGCATTTTCTGGCCCCCGCCCCCCACAAACCCCGACATCGGGGTGGGGGTGGGAGGGGGTTGTAAAATCCAGCCCACAGTCTTTAATTGCCAGTCAATAGAAGTGCAAAGGAGGAGGTACCCCACTCATCACTGCCTGCCATTCAGAAAAAGACCCGTTTATCCCTCCTCTTTGTTTCCTGTCCGCCAACCAATTTTCTATCCATAGCAATACACTACCCCCAATCCCATGTGCTTTAATTTTACATGCTAATCTCTTACGTGGGACTTTGTCGAAAGCCTTCTGAAAGTCCAAATAAACCACATCCACTGGCTCCCCCTCATCAACTCTACTAGTTACATCCTCGAAGAATTCTAGTAGATTTGTCAAGCATGATTTCCCTTTCGTAAATCCATGCTGACTCTGCCCAATTCTACCACTGTTCTCGAAGTGCACTGCTATAAAATCTTTGACAAGGGACTCTAGAATTTTCCCCACTACTGACGTCAGGCTGACTGGTCTATAATTCCCTGCTTTCTCTCTACCTCCCTTTTTAAATAGTGGGGTTACATTAGCTACCCTCAAAACTGCAGGAACTATTCGAGAGTCTATAGAATCTTGGCAGATGACCACCAATGCATCCACTATTTCTCGGACCACTTTCCTGAGTACTCTGGGATGCATAACATCAGGTCCTGGGGATTTATCGGCCTTCAATCCCATCAATTCCCCCAACATTTCTCTACTAATACGGATTTCCTTCAGTTCCTCTCTCTCACTAAGCCCCGTGTTCCCCAACATTTCTGGTATGATACTTGTGTCCTCCTTTGTGAAGACAGAACCAAAGTATACATTTAGTTGGTCAGCCATTTATTTGTTCCCCATAATAAATTCCCCTGTTTGACTGTAAGGGACCTACATTTGTCTTCACCAATCTTTTTCTCTTCACACACCTATGGAAACTTTTACAGTCAGTTTTTATGTTCCCCGCAAGCTTGCTCTCGTACTCTATTTTCCCCTTCTTAATCAATGCCTTAGTCCTCCTTTGCTGAATTCTAAACTGCTCCCAAATCCTCAGGTCTGTTGTTTTTCCTGGCACATTTATATGCCTCTTACTTGGATCTAATGCTATCTCTAACTTCCCTTGTAAGCCATGGTTTGGCTACCTTTCCCATTTTACTTTTGCGCCAGACAGGAAGGAACAGTTGTTGCAGTTCATCCATGTGCTCTTTAAATGTTTGCCATTGCCTATCCACCATCATCCCTTGAAGTAAGGTTTCCCAATCAGTCATGGCCAACCCGCGCCTCATACCTTCATAGTTTCCTTTACTAAGATTCAGCACCCTAGTCGCAGAATCAACTACGGCACTCTCCATCTTGATGAAGAATTCTATCATATTATGGTCGCTCATCCCCAAGGGGTCTCGCACCACTGCATTGTCAATTATTCCTCTCTCATTACACAACACCCAGTCTAGGATGGCCTGTTCTCTAGTTGGTTCCTCAATGTATTGGTCCAGTAAACCATCCCGTATATACTCCAAGAATTCTTCCTCTACCGTATTGTGACTAATTTGATTTGCCCGATCTATATGCAGATTAAGGTCACCCATAATTACAGATGATCCTTTATCGCATGCATTTCTAATTTCCTGTTTAATGCCATTCCCAACATCACCACGACAGTTTGGGGGTCTATATACAACCCCCACTAACGTGTTTCTGAGCTCTACCCATACAGATTCCACATCGTCAGAGCCAATATCCTTCCTCACTATTGCGTTAATTTCCTCTTTAAGCAGCAATGCAACTCCACCGCCTTTTGCTTTTTGTCTGTCCTTCCTAAATACTGAATATCCCTGGACGTTCATTTCCCATCCCTGGTCACCTTGCAGCCATGTCTCTGTAATCCCAACTATATCATACCCGTTCACATCTATTTGCGCGAATAATTCATCCACTTTATTGCGAATGCTCCGCGCGTTAAGGCACAAAGCCTTAAGTCTTGTCTTTTTAACATGACTTGTCCCCTTCCCACTATTTTTCACTGTGACCATGTTTGATTCTGGCCCTTGATTTCCCTGCCCATCACTTTTCTTATTCCCCTTACTGTCTTTTGTTCTTGTCTTTGATCCCCCCCTCCTCTGACTCCTTGCAAAGGTTCCCATCTCCCAGCCATTTTAGTTTAAACTCTCCCCAACCACTCAAGCAAACATTCCCCCGAGGACATCAGTCCTGATTCTGCCCAGGTGTAACCCGTCCAGTTTGTACTGGTCCCACCTCCCCCAGAACCGGTCCCAATGTCCCAGGAATCTAAAATCCTCCCCCTCATACCAACTCTTCAGCCACGTAGTCATCGGATATATCCTGCTATTTCTACTCTGACTAGCACGTGGCACTGGTAGTAATCCTGAGAACACTACCTTTGAGGTCCTACTTTTCAACTTACTTCCTAGCTCCCTATATTCTGCTTTTAGGACCTCATCCTTTTTTTTTTAAACCTATGTCGTTTGCACCAATGTGTACCACAACAACTGGCTGTTCACCCTCCCCCTTCAGAATGTCCTGTAACCGCTCTGAGACATCCTTGACCCTAGCGCCAGGGAGGCAACATACCATCCTGGAGTCTCTTTTGCGGCCACAGAAACGCCTATCTATTCTCCTTACAATTGAATCCCCTATAACTATTGCATTCCCACACTTATACCTGTTTTGCAGGGGATAGGCCACAGGAGATTCCTGAACTGCCTGCCTAGTCCTCTTGTTCTGCCTGGTGGTCACCCATTCCCCTCCTGCCTGTGGGGTCTGAGCCTGCGGTGTGACCACCTCTCTGTATGTTCTATCCACGATACTCTCAGCCTCGTGGATGCTCCACAGTGTCCCCAGCTGCCGCTCCAGCTCCGAAACACGGGCTTCCAGGAGCTGCAGCTGGAGACACTTCCTGCACACATGCTGATCCCAGGCACTGGAAATGTTCCCGGCTTCCGACATGGAGCACGAGGATCTTAATGTCCAATAATATCAGTTACTCTCGGTCCCTTCTTCCCTGGTCCTCGTTATTACAGAACTCCCTAAAAAAAAAAAACTACTTAATATATTTGAAATAAACTTTAAACTTTTCTTACCTGAGATACTTACCCAGCTATTTAGAGCTATTCTCTAACAGCAGTGACTCATCAACCAATCACCTTGCAGCTCTCCTGTGATGTCACTCCCTGATGCCAAATCTCCTTGCCAAGATCTGGTTGCCTTTAAAAGAACAAACTTGCATTTCAAAAGCACCTTGCATACCAACAGGACATCCTTAAGCAGTTCACAGCCAACTAACTGCTTGTTTAAATCTCCAGAATGAGGCTTAAACCCATGACCTTCTGATTTAGGCAAAATTGCTGAGCCAAGCTGGCACTACTAGTCGAATAAATTTTCTATAATTTTGCAGTCTTCAGACCAATGACATTCAGTTTCCATAACATTTTAAACTTCTGGAATGTTATCCTGTAGTCAAGAAAGAGCATCGTAGTTGAAATGCAGTGCTCTACACACAAAAGAAAACATCTCTGGGTATAAGTGTAAGACAACAAGCAAAAAATTGGGCAAGCAAAGCAGAAGTTGCAGTTCAAGTTTTTTTTCGTCTTTTGAAGGCAAAAAGCAGGTGGCATAGCAAAGTGTTTTGGAAAAGAATAGGGAACAATATATAAAAGCTCACCCCTCACGAATGGGATGGAGGAAGCAGGAAGTGAGCAGTAACTGGTGCCAGTAAAGCAAAGGGTGTATGTGGGGACATACAGCTAAAGAAGATTCTTCAGATAAGGTGGGCTGAGACTACACAAGGATCTGAAAATGAGGATAAGGATTTTTTTAGTGATTTGAAGTTGAAGTTGGCTTAACTGATAAGTGCTTTGGAGAAGTCAATCTTCAAGATAATGAAAGAATTGATCAGGGTTTTGACAACTGAGAGGTAAGGCAGAACTGAACAAAATTCCAGAAGTAACAAAAAAAGCCTCGACAATTGAGGGCAGAGAATTACGAGAAGGTAGCTTGCAGTCGAGAATAGCAACTTTGTGCTATTCTTGCTCGCCAGGATGTTCCTAAACTATACCTCAATAGTTATAGAGTCATACAGCATAGAAACATGCCCTTCGGCCCACCGCGTCCATGCCGACCATAATGCCTATCTATACTAATCCCATCTGCCTGCATTAATTCCATATCCCTCTATGCCTTGCTCATTCAAGTACCTGTCCAGATGCCTCTTAAATGTCGCTACTGTTCCTGCCTCCACCACCTCCTCAGGCAGCTCATTCCAGATACCCACTATTCTTTGTGTGAAAAATGTACCCCATTGATTCCCTTTAAACCTCCTCCCTCTCACCTTAAATCTATGCCCTCTAGTTTTAGTCACCCCTACCATGGGAAACAGACTTTGGCTAGTTACCCTATCTATGCCTCTCAAAATTTTATATACCTCTCATCATGTCCCCTCTCAGCCTCCTTCGCTCCAGGGAAAACAGACCCAGCCTATCCAATCTCTCTTTATAACTCAAGCCCTCCAAACTAGGCAACATCCTTGTGAATCTTTTCTGCACCCTCTCTGGCTTAATCACATCTTTCCTGTAGTGCGGCGACCAGAACTGCACACAGTATTCCAAATGCGTCCTAACCAATGTTATGTACAACTGTAACATGATGTCCCAACTCTTGTACTCAGTGCCTCGGCTGATAAAGGCAAGCATGCCATACGCCTTCTTCACCACCCAGTCTACATGTGTTGCCACTTTCAGGGAATTATGTACTTGCACCCCAAGGTTTCTCTGCTCAACAACACTCCCCAGGGCTCTGCCATTCACTGTATATGTCCTGCCCTGGTTTAACTTCCCAAAATGCATCACCTGACACTTGTCTGCGTTAAATTCCATTTGCCACTCCCTTACACACTTTCCCAGTTGATCTATATCCTGTTCTCAGCTTAGACAACCTTCTTCACTGTCCACTATACCACCAATTTTGGTGTCATCTGCAAACTTACTAATCATGCCCCTTACATTCACATCCAAGTCATTAATATATATGACAAACGACAGAGGGACCAGCACCGATCCCTGCGGCACACCACTGGTCACCGGCCTCCAATCTGAAAAACACAACCCTCCACTACCACCCTCTGCCTATCACCAAGCCAATTTTGTATCCAATTTGCTAGCTCACCCTGGATCCCTGGTGTTCGAACCTTCTGGACCAGCCTACCATGCAGAACCTTGTCAAAGGCCTTGCTAAAGTCCATGTAGACAACGTCCATCGCCCTGCCCTCGTTATGCCTTGAAGTTTTTGCCTGTATTGATTTTTTTTTTAATATCTTGTGATGCTACAACCAGCAAGTATGGAGTTAACCCACAAGGGTGTACATAGCATTCTTTTTATCGAAATCCAAAAGATTGAACGAGTAATACAGCAAAGACTGTATGGGCCCTGACTACATCCCAGCTATAGTACTGAAGGCTTGTGCTCCAGAACTAGCCACGCCCCTAGCCAAGCTGTTTCTTCACAACTACAACAGTGGCATCTACTCGACTAAGAGGAAAATTGCCCAGATATGTCCTGTGCACAAAAAGCAGGACAAATCCAATCTGGCCAATTACCACCCCATCATTCTCAATCATCAGCAAAGTAATGGAAGGTGTCGTTAATGCTACCTGAGGCACCTACTCAGCAATACTCTGCTCACCAATGCTCAGTTTGGGTTCTGCTAGGCCCAAGTAGCTCCAGACCTCATTACGGCCTTGGTCAAAACAAGGAAAAAAAGAGCTGAATTTCAGAGTTGAGGGGAGAGTGACTGCCCTTGACACCAACGCAGCATTTCACAGAGCATGGCATCAAGGAGCCCTCACAAAGTCAATGGGAATCGGGGAAAACGCTCCATTGGTTGAAGTCATACCTAGAAGATGGTTGTGATTGTTTGAGGACAAACATCTCAGCCCAGGAGTTCCTCAGGACAGTGTTTTAGGCCCAACCATTTTCAGCTGCTTCATCAATGACCTTCCCTGCATCATAAGGTCAGAAATGGGGATGTTTGCTGCTGACTGTACAGTTTTCAGTTCCATTTGCAACTCCCCAGACACCCCAGTTCCGAAGAAGGGTCACTGACCCGAAACGTTAACTCTGCTTCTCTTTCCACAGATGCTGCCAGACCTGCTGAGTGATTCCAGCATTTCTTGTTTTTGTTCCCCAGACACTGAAGCAGTTTGTGCCTACATGCAGCAAGACCTGGACAACATTCAGACTTGGGCTGATGTGTGGTGCAAATATTTGCCATTTAAGTGCGAGGCAATGGCCATCTCCAACAAGAGAGAATGTAACCATCTCCCTTCCCCAGCACTTCATAGCACTGTTAACGAAACCTTCCATCACTTTGCTGATGATTGAGAGCAGACTGATGGGGCAGTAATTACCATTGCTAAATCTCCCACTATCAACATCCTGGGGGGTTACCATTAACCAGAAACTTAATTGGACCAACCATATAAATACTGTGGCTACAACCGCAGGTCAGAGGATGGGTATTCTGTGGCAAATAACTCACCTCCTGACTCCCCAAAGCCTGTCCACCATCTACAAGGCACAAGTCAGGAGTGTTATGGAATTCTCTCCACTGCCTGGATGAGTGCAGCTCTAACAACACACAAAAACATTGACATCATCCAGGACAAAGCAGTCTGCCCACTTATCCGCACCCCATCAGTGGCAGCATTGTGTACCATCTATAAGATGCACTGCTGCAACTCGCCAAGCTTCCTTCAACAGCACTTTCCAAACTCACGATCTTCACCATTTAGAAGACCAAGCACAGCAGATGCATGGGAACACCACCAACTACAAGTTCCCCTCCAAACCACGCAGTATTCTGACTTGGTACTGTGCCACTATCACTTCATTGTCATAGGATCATAGAATGGTTACAGCACAGGAGGCCATTCAGCCCATCATGCCTGTGCCAGCTCTCTGCAAGAGCACCTTACCTAGTGCCATTCCCACACCTTTCCCCCACAGCCCTGCAAATTTTGTTTTCTTCACATAATTATCCAATTCTCTTTCGAAAACCTCAATTGAATCTGTCTTCTCCACACGCTCAGGCATGCAGTCCAGATACTACCACTCGCTGCATACAAAAGTTATTCCTCATATTGCCATTGCTTCTTTTGCCAATCACTTTAAATTGGTGTCCTCTTATTCTGGATCCTTCTGCCAATGGGAACAGTTTCTCCCTATCAACTCTGTCCAGACTCCCCATGATTTTGAACACCTCTATCAAACCTCCTCTTAATCTTCTCTTCTCCAAGGAGAACAGCCCCAGCTTCTCCAAGCTATCCACATAACTAAGTTCCTCATTCCTGGAACCAATCTCATGAATCTTTTCTGCACCCTCTCTAAAGCCTTAACATCCTTCCGGAAGTGTGGTGCCCGGAACTGGACACAATACTCTGGTTGAGCCCAAACCAGTGTTTTATAAAAGTTTATCATAACTTCCTTGTTCTTGTACTCTCTGCCCTTATTTATAAAGCCCAGGATCCCATATGCTTTATTCAACACTTCCTCAAACTGTCCTGCAACCTTCAATGATTTATGCACATTCAGCCCAGGTCCCTCTGCTCCTGCACCCCCTTTAGAATTGGACCCATTAATTTATTTTGCCCCTCCTCATTCTTCCTACCAAAATGAATCACTTCACACTATTCTGCATTAAATTTCATCTGCCACTTGTCTGCCCATTCCCCCAGTCTGTCAATGTCCTCTTGAAGTTTAATCACTAACCTCCTCACAGTTCACAATACTTTCAAGTTTTGTCGCCAGGTCAAAAACCTGGAACTCTCTTCCTTAAAGCACTGTGGGTGTACCTACACCACATAGAAGAACCAAAGCACAGAAGGAGGCCATTCAGCCCGTCGCGTCCGTGCTGGCCGAAGAAACCAGCTGCCCAATCTAATCCCACCTTCCAGCACATGGACCATAACCCTGCAGGTTACAGCAGCCCGGGTGCATGCCCAGGCACCTCTTCAAAGAACTGTGGGTTTCTGCCTCCACCACCATTCATGCAGTGAATTCCAGACACGCACCACCCTCTGGGTGAAAACGTTTTTCCGCATGTCCGCTCTAATCCTTCTACCAACCACCTCAAATCTGTGCCCCCTGGTAATTGACCTCTCCACTTGGGGAAACAGGTCCTTCTTGTCTACTACATCCAGGCCCCCCATAATTTTATACACCTCAACCAAGTCACCCCTCAGCATCCCCCGTTCTAAGGAAAACAACCCCAGCCGATCCAACCCATCCTCACAGCTGCAACTTTCAAGCAGGTTCACTATCACCTTCTCAAGGGAAATTAGGGATGGTTAACAAATGCTGGCCGTGCTACTGATCCCATGAACGAATAAGAAAAAATGTCTGCCTATCTGTTCAATAGTCTTCAAGAGTCATGCGCATTTTGACCCACACAATAGTGATGTTAATGGGTAACAAGAGAGGAAGGGCTGTTTCTTACAATCTCAAACATCTCATTCTATTATCAAAAATTGACCATTGTCAATCAGAACTACCACTAACACCTCGCCATTCAAAAGATGTTTTATTCAATCTACACAACAGGGTATGGAGCCAGACAGCCTCCTAGAGGCCCCGGTCACACATCAAGGGATTGACCCTAAACGTAGAGGGAAGGGGAGCTTTGATTGACAGTTAATTGAGTCTTGAAAAGACAGCAAGTCCCTTGACTGGCAGAAGCCCTCTGTGACTGCAACTCATTTGGGCAGAGACTTCATTTCAGAAACAAACAGTTCTCTGAAGTGCTATTGCCAGCGTTATGGAGTCTTCATGGGTAAACTGAATTCTGTACAGCTCGTTTTTGAGACAGTCCCTTATTTGAAGCTGCGAGTTTCCAAGTTGAACCCAGGTTGAACAAACTGTCTTGTGGCTGAGGGAAAAACAACATTTTTTTTTAACCAGATACATGTCATTGGAGTTTTTAGTTTCAGTTTGTTAACTATTCTCAACATGATGTTTAAGCCAGGAAAAAAGCTGTGCAAGTTTGTCAAGAAAACACCAGAATGTGTTAAGCCAGGAAAAAGGCTAGCTGCTGCAGAGCTGGGTGTTGTTGGTTTTAAAAAAAGAGTCCCCCAGGGCTGCTGAGCTGGTAAAAGTCGAGAGCTTGGTTTTAAAAGGACAAGTTCTTTGAATTGGAACCTGCTTTCTGGTAGCTGACCCTTGCAAGGTACAAGTTGTGACCGTTGTCTTCATTGACTGAAAAGTTATCAACGGAGCCACGCCATCAGGATGGTCGTGGGCATGGCTGAGGTGGTTCGAGAAGCGACGACTAAACCATTAAAGGGAAGACTGCATTACTTATCATTACTTCCACATCTGCATCCTGATGGATCGGACTTGAAAAACGACTTGAGCACGATCCTGATTTTGGTTGTGCTGTAAGAATGATCAGCAGACTGTTAAGGACTTTCCTTGATGTAACCTCTAAGATACATACATTGTACATGATTTAACTGTTAGCTCATATTTAATTTATGTCCATTTTGGTTAAAGTAAAATTTATAAAAGTGAAATGTTGTCCGTTTGGTCTTTGGATTCCTAAATTGGGGTCAGTCAATAGATTTGATTCTTTTCGTTTGTTGGTGATCTCCACAGGGATCATATCAGTAAGTAGCCTCCTGTTTGAGCATCCATGCTTACATAAAAGTTAACAACACATAATCTGTTCCCATATCCCTTGTCCTTTATGCAAGTATCCAATCTAACCTCGAATATTAAGATAGTTTCTGCCTCAGCTGTTAACCCAGGAAGTTTCTTTTTATTCACACACAGGATATAAGCATCGCTAGTAACACTAGCAGTTATTGCCCATCCTGATTGTCCTTGAGCAGATGGGGATGAGCCACCTTCCTCAATTGCTGCAGTCCATGTTGTGAAGGTACATCCACAGTGCTGGTAGGTAGAGTGTTCCAGGATTTTGACCCAGTGATGATGAAGAAACAAGTCAGGATGGTGTGCGACATGGAGGGGAGCTTGCAGGTGGTGGTGTTCCCATGGGCCTGCTCCCCTTGTCCTTCTAGGTGGTAGAGGTCACAGGTTTGGGAGATGCTGTTAGACAAGCCTAGGCGAGTTGCTGAAGTACACATTGTAGCTAGAACACACCTCGGCCATGGTGCACCAGTGGTGGAGAGAATGTTTAAGGTGGCAGATTGGGTACCAATAAAGCAGGGTGGCTTGTCCTACAATGTTTTGAGCTTCTCAAGTGTTGTTGGAGCTGTACCCATCCAGGAAAGTGGAGAGTGCTCCATCACACTCATGACTTGTGCCTTGTAAATGATGGGCAGGCTTTGGGAAGTCAGGAAGCGAGTCACTCTTCACACAATACCAAGCCTCTGACCTGCTCTTGTCGCCAAAGTGTTTATATGGCTGGTTAGTTTTTGGTCAATGGTAACTTCAGGATGCTAATGGTGGGGCACTTGATGGTCGTAATATCATTGAAAGTCAAGAGGAAGTAGTTAGACCCTTTTGTTGGAGATGGTCATTGCCTGGCACATGAAACCCAAATGTTACTTGCCACTTATCATCCCAAGCCTGAATGTTGTCCGAAGCCTGCTGCACAACTGATTCGGAATCTGAGGAGTTTCGAATGGACTGAAAACTGCGCATTTGTCAGCAAACATCTCCGCTTCTGGCCTTGTGATGGAAAATAATTGATGAAGCAGCTGAAGATGATTGGACCGATGCCACTGCCCTCAGAAACTCCTGCAGCGATATTGTGGGGCTGAGATGATTGGCCTCCAATGACCACAACCATCTTCCTTTGTGCTAAGTATGACTCCAGCCAAAGGAGAGTTTTCAACCTGATTCCCATTGACTTCAATTTTACTAGGGTTTCTTGATGCTACATTCTGTCTGATGCCACATTCTGTCAAATGCCGCCTTGATGTCAAGGGCAGTCAATCTCACTCCACCTCTTGAATTAAGCTCTTTTATCCGTACTCGGAGTCGAGTGGCCCTGGCGGAATCCAAACTAAGCATTGGCGAGCAGGATATTGGTATGTTCTGCTTGATAGCACTATAGATGACACCTTCCACCACTTTACTGATGTTTGAGAGTACGCGGATGGGACAATAATTGGCTGGATTCAATTTGTTCTGCTTTTTGTGGACAGGACATATCCGGCAATTTTCCACTTTGTTGCGTAGATGCCAGAGTTGTAGCTGTACTGGAACAGCTTGGCTGGGGGTGTGGCTACTTCTGAATCGCATGTCTTGAGCACTACAGCGAGGATGTTGTCAGGGCCTATAGCCTTTGTTGTACCCAGTGCGCTTAGCGGAGTGAATCATGTTGTTTGAAGACTGGCTTCTCTGATGTTGGGGGACTCAGGAGGAAGAAGTGAATGCAACAGACACAAATCTCATGCATTTAGTTCGTATCCTTATTCTACCACCATTAGCTATTGGAAGCACTGAGCTTCTGTCAACCCTGTCACATTCTTTCACAAATTTAAAACACTTGTATCATATCACCCTGTAATTTGCATTGTTCTATTGAAACAAATCCCCAATTTAGACAGAAAACAATTTGGTCCTTGTTTTATATAAATCAAGAAATGTAGGGACTTACATAGATTAAGCTGTGTCAAACTACCAACTATTCACTCATATATCCTAATTAAAAATGCTTTGGTTAGTGATTGGCTTAAGAGCCTCTCAATTCTGGTATAGTGCTCATCTAGTCTGCCTTTCTCATAGTGGGTCCCAAACTGTGCATTTAAAATTAGAACCAGCTGCCAATTTTTTTCTTGCTTTTTTTTTAAAAACATGGATGTAACTCCACAAAGCTTTTCTGGGATTGAAGCACAGTGCTTGGTTAACACTGCATTTAGATGCTAAAATTAATGAAACCCAATCTGTTGTTTCCCACAATTACACGTTTGAACCTCTCCAATCAAGTTTCTGCCCCAGTACCGAAAGAGTCTTAATCAAAGTCACAAATCACATGCTGCGACAGTGATCGCTTTGCAGCCTCTGACACAGTTAACCACAGCATGCTCCTCGAACATCTCTCCGAAGGCTAGCTCCTTCCACTCTTATCTTTGCAGTCGTATTCTGAATATTCTGAAATGATTTATCTTCCAGTCGTTGCACCACCATCTTGAGTCCCAAGTCTCTATCCTTTGTCCCTTCCTATTTCTCAACTGCACTCTGTCCCTCAGCGACATAATCCATAGATATGACATCAGGCTCCAAATGTACGCAGACAACACCCAGCTCTACCTCACCACCACCTCTCTCAATCCCTCCGCCATCTTTAAATAGTCAGAAGGCTTGTCTAACATTCTGTCCTGTATAAGCCACAATTTCTTCCAATTACACATTGGGAAGACTCAGCCACATACAAACTTTCTAGACGACTGCTTTCACTGAGGCAGCTATTTACTTCTTCCAATTTCGTAAAATCTTATTTGCTGCAAATGGTGCAGTTTCCTCCCAAGTCACTTTCAAAGTCCAGACAATGTTGCAAAGTAATTAAATAAGATAATAGCATAGTAAGAATACAGCTAGAGCAATACACAACAAGACCATAGAATTTTTGCTAAGGTTTCACAATGAACTAGTTAGATCCCACTCAAAACGCTACAGTCAATTTTGGTTACCACATTACAAGAGAGATGTACATGCATTAGAAAGAGTATAGAAAAGAGCAACAAGATTATCTCAAATTTAAATGAGATGAGTTATGGAAAAAGATTGAAGACAATTAAGAAACAAGCTAATTCAAGTCTATAAAATATTAAAAGATGCAGATAGATAACACCTGGGATTACTTCAATTACACCAAGAAATTAACAACGCAGTACATGATTGGAAATTACTAAAATAAATTGGATTTTTTTTAAAACTGAAAGACTGATAAATAGTTGGAATAATCTATCAAGCTAATTAATAAAGGCAAAAATATTTGGATTATTCAAATGTGAGATGTTATGATGGAAGGGTTAATATGCTTGAAAGGTTGCGCTTTGATGGGCAGATGACCATTTCTCAATTGACTTTTCTTCTGATGTTAATGAATATCTGTCTTCTGGCCTCAAGCATGATGCTAGTCACCCCAGGATGCAACCACTTCAACTCCATTACAACCTTTTTATTTTTAATCTACGACAGGGCTCCAAACACATCATTCAACAACTGCAGCATGTCTTCTCCAGTCCTTAGTTGTATTTCTCACTTTCCTGTCAGATGTTTCCCGTTAGTTTTCCACTTCTAATCTCAGCTGCTTTGCTCAATCATCTGTCTTCCAAATACCTTAAGAGCCTGACTGAAATTACATTTGTGTGTTATCCAGAATCATTTCAATTTACTCCAGTTAATTTTTTTTTTTAAATATAAAAAAAAATCTGTTCACAAGCCAATTCCAGTACCTGATCCATTTACCTTTTGCTGTCCTATCCTCTTAGCTCTGATCAGTTCTACGAAGGGTTCTCTGCCCAAAATGTTACCCTATCTTATCTTCTCAAATGCTAATGAAGCTGCAAAATTTTTATTTCAATTGCATAAAAAATTCTCCCCACCTCATAAGAAACCAGACCAAGCCATAACACAAGGTTATGTGTTTTCTGTAAATTCTGGTTCAGGATATACTGGGCATATTTACCAATTCATCATGACTTTGAGAACAGTATTGAAATAAATCACCTTCAGAAGTTTACTTTTATAATAGTCATTAAAAGCGTCATAATTTGACTCATTTAATTTGCTTAGAATTAGGTGGTAATTGAATAAATTAATATCCCAATGACTGAACTTGAGACATTTAACACATGTAGGTTCTAACCAAAAAGATGCTCCTATTAGCACTCAAAACTTTGGTTAAAATGTTTATGTTGCCCAGTACTGTACTACTTTAGTTCCATTCCATTCGAAGTAGTTTTGTTCAAATGCATTTTTAAGATATTTCAGTAAAAATAAGTGGCTATTGTTAAATAAAGAAATTAAAATTTAGCAATGTTTAATTTGACAGTGATGTACACCATTCTTGAAGAAGCCAATAGCATAAGCCATTGAGAGGATTGTACCACTCTTTTAAGTGAAGCTGATTGTAGAGTTGGATCTATGTATATTATACACTGCAGAGAACGGTTGTTTTAATATAACTTAGGCATGCTCAAGTGATTTGGTGTCTGAGATAGTTAACGTAATCATAACTGTTGCATGACTCACTCCAACAGGAAAGCCTTGAAAAGTATTCCACATGTTAACTTGGTAATTAATGCTCAGTGATCCCAACAATATATGGAAAACAAAAGTTGTGCTGTCTTTGGAATAAAGACCAACAGAATCTGGGATTTGTAAACACTGACGGCCTGGAGCCAAATAGATAACATTAAAAGGGTAACTTCAAGGAAATGATGGAACCAGCTTAACAAATTGATTTTCATGGGCAGGGGCCAGTAGTCTGTTCAATAACATGTCAGCAGAGAACGTGTGGATATGCAGGATAAATACAAACCTTGGATCAGCCCTTATGAGCTAAACAAGCATGGCACTAAATGGAAAAACAAATTAGCCAGAAGAATTACCTCTATAAATCCTGCATGGAGAAAGGTGAAGGAGGTTACTGTGATGAATACAGGAGCATGCTAAAACATGCTAAAAAAACAAGGTGGGGGGGCACAGCAACAAAGAAAATCACAAAACATAACTTAAGAAATGCTTTCTATATTGTCTAAAGGGTTAGAAAAGAGGTGAGAATCCTACAGGATCCTAACCAGACTGAAACTGAAAGTTAATACTATTCATGAAGAAAGCTAAGAGCAATATGCCGTACCAAAGCAGCAGCAATTCAAGAATTCACTTATTTAATATAAAAAAGATGAAAATCCAAGACTAGTTATTCAAGCTCAACAACTAAATCCCTGAAAATACACTGAAGCACAATGGGACTTTGCTTACTTTCAAGGCACCTATATATAAATGCTTGATGTTGCTCATTTTCCTTGTTACTCAGGAACCTGAGATTTGTGAAGCATTGACAGTTACTGTGAGAGACAGATAAACTTTGGAAAGTTCCAGTACATTGGTGCAATACTCAGCTTTTGAAAATGCCAGTGACAGGGTGTTGTTGAATTACAGAATCTAACTAATCAATAACATGAGGTGGGTAGAAGGCGCTGGAAGGAACTAGGAGAAGGAAGGGGCAGCAATGGTGTGGGATGGGAGAAATCACCAAGACAACATCAGGCCAATGGCACATTCCTGAACTCAGAGGTAGGTGTCACCCTAAGAACATCTATCATGGGAACAAAGCTAGGTGGACATAATTTGAAGCAAGGGAAATAAATGCCAGAAGCATGACAGGTATAATGGACATTCGTGGGATGCGGGCGTCACCATCGATGCCAGCATTTTCTATTGTCCCATCACTAACAGCCCTTGGGAAGGTGGTGAGCTGCCGTCTTGAACCACTGCAATCCATGTGATGAAGGTACTTCCAAGATGCTATTACGACTGAGGAGGGAGGAGTGCACTGTTTATTCTAGTTGTAGTTCTCCACAGATCACAACATAGATTTAAACGTTTTTCTACTTACCGATATGGTGAATTATAGAATCTATTGTGATCCCAGAATCAAACACAGCAACCATGTTTGCTTAATAAACAACAAACGTATCAGAGTATAAAACAGGTCGTAACCAGTAATGACGTAAAGCATAAACACAGATGGCACTATTACAGTGCCCGCTGTACCTGGGAGAGTGACACAGACAGACAGACAGACAGACACAGACACAGTAACCGGACAAACAAATGCATCTGTGCTTTAGAGCTCCATTACAAAACAAATGACAAACAAACACTTGGGTTCAATACTTGTTAATTCTTGAAGAAAGACAGACAAGATATGGAACAATGTCCTTTGTTTTGGTTTGGTGTCCCAAATGTGTATAGACAGCTGTCACTGGGATCTTCCTAGAACAGTTCTTTCCAGGCAACATTGAATATCAATTTGGGTAGGCTTCCAGGAAATGCAGCAACAGAGGTTTCAGATACAGGTCTTACAGGAGGAATGCAGCCACAGTTTCAGTCTGCTTCTTACTCTTGCTTTTCAGCTTCTTGAGAGATGGAAAACTGGCAGGCTTTTTCCAAACTGCTGGAATAGACGGAGTTAGGGTGGTTTGTTCTTCTTGGCAAGTTTTCTCCAACTGTCTTTTTCAAATCACTGTTCATCCCCAACTGCTTTTTGTAACAACTCAAGGTGAAACCAAAAACATTCCAGAAGTCAAGCCTCCTGACCCCTACAAATCCCGACCTGTCACCTCTCTACAAACATTCTCCCCAAGTCAAAAACATCCCCTGCTGGGCAATCACCCACAGACAGGTGCCCCCAAGCAACTGCTCACCCCCGAGCCCAGTCCAAAAACCCTCCGGTAATCTCACCCCAAAAAACATCAAGTTCCAGCATCCACGGAATCCTTCCAGTCCCAAAACACAAATCCTCAAAATCTAACAAAAGAATGGAAGCACTCATAACAGCTGTTATGTACAAAGTTCCAAGATTTTAACCCAGTGATGCTGAAGGAACATATATGTATCCAACACAGGATGGTTATGACTTGAAGGGGAACTTGCAGGTGGTGGTGTTCCCACACATCTGCTAACGTTGTCCTTCTTTCTATGCGGTAGAGGTCAATGATTTGGGAGGTGCTTGTTGAAAATTGCAAATTGCTGCAGTGCATCTCGTAGATGGGTCACAGCGCAGCCAAGGTGAGCTGGTGGCAAGGGAGTGAATGCTAAAGGTGGTGGATGGGCTGCCGATCAAGTAAGGTGTTTTGTCCTGGATGGCTTCAAGCTTCTTGAGTGTTTTTGGAGCCTTGCGCCGTGTAGATGGTGGACAGGCTTTGGGGAGTCAGGAGATGAGTTACTTGCCGCAGGAGTCCTAGCCTCTGACCTGCTCTTGTAGCCACGGTATTAATATGGCTACTCCAGTTCAGTTTCTGGTCAATAGTAGCCCCCAGGATGTTGACAGTGGGGGATTCATTGATGATAATGCCACTGAATGTCAAGGGGAAATGGTTAGGTTCTCTTTTATGGTCATAGCCTGGCACTTGTGTGGCGCGAATGTTACTTGCCACTTATCAGCCCAAGCCTAGATATTGTCCAGGTCTTGCTGCATTTCTACACGGACTGCTTAAGTATCTGAGTCGTCGCGAATGGTGCTGAACATTGTGCAATCATCAGCGAACATCTCCAGTTCTGACCTTATGATTGAAGGAAGGTCATTGATGAAGCAGCTGAAGATGGTTGGGCCTCGGACACTACCCTGTGGAACTCCTGCAGTGATGTCCTGGAGCTCAGATGATTGACCTTCAACAACCACAACCATTATCCTTTGCATTAGGTATCACTCCAACCAGCAGAGCATTTCCCCCCGATTCCCATTGACTCCAGTTTTGCTAGAGTTCCTTGATGCCATACTTGCTCAAATGCTGCCTTGTTGTCAAGGGCAGTCATTCTCACCTCACTTATGGACACAGATAAATTATTACAATTAATTGTACTTTCCTATGGTGTGGACATCTCAAACCTTACTTGCAACAGAATCATTAGGTTACCTCAAGTGTTTCAAGAGGTTTTGTAGTCATTTGAGAGAACCTTTAAACTCAAAAAGGGAGGAGAAATGCAGCAATAATTATTACTAAATTACAAAAAATTGCCATTCACTAGGGCTGTGAAGCCATAAATTCAAGGGGATCAGATAGGTTTCAAGGTTGCGATGATGGATACAATTTAAACAATATCAACACACAATACTGAATTGCTCAAGCCAAACCTGGAAGATTTCAACGATCTACCTGAGAGTTGGAGGAGGTTTCAGAGGGCAGATGCCTATTACAGCTATCTCCAGCTACACACAGTTATGCTAGCTAATGTAGAGAAAAGAAAAAAAGGTTTTGAAATATTTGCAATAATAAAATCAAATACATCAGTGACCACAGTTACATAGTTAAGGACATCAATAAAATTTAGATGAAAACAATTGTACGACTCTGTAGCCTTATGTGTACTTAATGCAATAAATCATGATGAGTAAACTGAGTAGATGCAGATCACTGCTTACAGAAAATAAACTTATCATTTTGACAAAATTATGTTGATACCCACCACATTTGATCTAATCTGACAGGAATTTAGATATAGTTTGAAAGCAAGAGCTACTGTGCCAGCTCCTCATTGCCTTACAAACAGTAGATTGCTTGATGTAGACAGAATCTTCCTCACTGTAGGAAATTCAAATTCCAACACAGCTAAAAATTAATGTAATCATAAAACAAGTCGCATTTTTATCATTCCTTTAGCACTAACGACATTCCAAGGTGCTTCGCAGAGGAAGGAGGCAGTTATGATAACAGGGACAAAGCAAGTTTTTTTTTGAGAGTTAGGAAAGGTGCTTAGGTTGGTTAAAAAGATAGGTTTAGAGAAGGCTCTAGAAAAGGGGGACGGTACCATAGTGGTAATGTTACTGGACCAGTCATCCAGAGGCCCTGACAAATGGCCTGGGGGACACGAGTTCAAATTCCATCACGCATCTGGTGGAATTTAAATTCGATTACTTAATAAAACTGGAATTAAAAGCTAGTCTCAGTAATGGTGACCATGAAACTACCGGATTGTTGTAAAATCCCATCTGCTTCACTAATGTCCTTGAGGGAAGTAAATCTGCTGTCCTTACTCAGTCTAGCCTACAAGTGACTCCAAACCCACTACTCAATGGAATTTAGAAGATTGAGACGTGATCTTATTGAAACATAAGATTCTGAAGAGTCGTGATGAATACTGAGAGGCTGTTTCCCCTCATGGGGTAATCTAGAACTAGAGGGAAAATTTCAAATTAAAAGTTCTCCCGTTTAAGACTAAGATGAGGAGGAATTTCTTCTATTTTATTTTATTTAGAGATACAGCACTGAAACAGGCCCTTCGGCTCACCGAGTCTGTGCCGACCAACAACCACCCGTTTATACTAACCGTGCAGTAATCCCATATTCCCTACCACCTACCTACACTAGGGGCAATTTACAATGGCCAAGTTACCTATCAACCTGCAAGTCTTTGGCTGTGGGAGGAAACCGGAGCACCCGGCAAAAACCCACGTAGTCACAGGGAGAACTTGCAAACTCCACAGGCAGTACCCAGAATCGAACCCGGGTCCCTGGAGCTGGAGGCTGAGGTGCTAACCACTGCGCCGCCCTCCACTGCGCCACCTGTCAGAGGGTTGTTACTGTTTTGAATTCTCTTCCCCAGTGAGCAGTGGAGGCTGAGTCATTGAATATATTCGAGGCTGAGTTGGACAGATTGATGAGGAAGTCAAGGGTTATGGGGGGGCAGGCAGGAAAGTGGAGTTAAGGCCACAATCATTTCAGCCATGATCACAGAATGGCAGACAGACTTGAAGAGCCAAATGGCCTACTGCTGCTCCTATTTCTTGTGTTCTTATGTTGTTGACTCTTAACTGCCCTCTGAAATGGCCTAGAAAGCCACTCAGTTGTATCAAACAGCTAGAGAAGAGTCAAGAAAGCATAAAACTGGATGGACCCCCCAGCATCGACTTAGGCATTGCAACCGACAAAGGCACACCCAGCATTGTCGAAGTCCTCCTTACCAACATCTGGGGCTTGTGTCAAAATTTGGAGAGCTGTCCCACAGTCTCATTAAGCAACAGCCTGACACAGTCATACCTGACAGCCAATGTCCCAGGCTCCTCCATCACCATTCCTGGGCATGTCCTGTTCCACCAGCAAGACAGACCCAGCAGAGGTGGCAGCACAGTGGTATACAATCAAGAGGGAGTTACCCAGCAGTCCTCAACATGGGCTCCGGACCCCAAAATGTCTTATGGCATCAGGTCAAGTATGGGCAAGGAAATCTCCTGCTGCCCTCCCTCACCTGATGAATCAGTATCCCTCCATGTTGAGCACCATTTTCAAAAAGCACTGCAGGGGCACATAATGTACTTTGGGTGGGAGACTTCAAATGCCCATCACCAAGAGTGGCTCCGCAGCACCACTACTGATCGAGCCGGTCGGGTCCTGAAGGGCATATTTGCCAGACTGGGCATGCAGCAGGTGGTGAGAGAACCAAGAAGGAAAAACTCGCCCTACCTGTCGCAGATGCATCTAGCTTTGTCAGTCTTGGTAGGAGTGACCACCGGACAGTCCTTGTGGGGACGAAGTCCTGTCTTCACACTGAGGATATTATGTTGTGTGGCAAGACCACAGTGTTAAATGGGATAGATTCAGAACAGCTCTAGTAGCTCAAAACTGAAAATCCATGAGGTGATGTGGGCATCAGCAGTGGCAGAATTGTACTCAACCACAAACAGTAACCTCATGGCCCTGCAAATTACTCACTTTACCATTACCATCAAGCTAGAGGATCAACCCTGCTTCAATCAGAAGTGCAGGACAGCATGTCAGAAGCAGTACCAGGCATACCTAAAAAATGAGGTGCCAACCTGAACAAGCTACAACACAGAACTACATGCATTCTAAACAATGGAAGCAGCATATGATAGACAAGTGTTGGGAGATCCCACAACCAATGGATCAGATCAAAGCCCTGCAGTTCTAGCACATCCAGCCGTGACAATTAAACAACTAACTGAAGGAGGCGGCTTCACAAGCACTCCCATTCGCAATGGCTGGGGAGCCCAGCACGCCAGCGCAAAAGAAAAAGCTGAAGTATTTGCAATCATCTTCAGCCAGAAGTGCCGAGTGAATGATCCATCTCAGCTTCCTCCCGAGTTCCCCACCATCACGGATGCCAGTCTTCAGCCAATTCGATTCACTCCACATGATATCAAGAATCAGCTGAAGGTACTGAATACAGCAATGTGGGTGTACCGGCAGTAGATGGAAAACAGCAGTTGAAGGAGGCAGCTCACCACCACCTTCTCAAAGGCAATTAGGAATGGCAACAAATGCCAGCAATGCTCACATCCCATGAAGGAATAAAGAAAAAGCCTAGGGGCCCCGTCAACACTGGCTGTTGTTCTGAAGACTTGCAATCCAGAAATAGCTGTGCCCCTAGCTGAGCTGTTCCAGTTCAGGTACAACCCGACATGGTCACCCAATGGCATCTACCCAACCATGTGGAAAATTGCCTAGGTATGTCCTGTCCACAAAAAGCAGGACAAATCCAATCTGGCCAATTACTGCCCCATCAGTCTACTCTCAATCATCGGAAAAGTTACAGAACAGTCAATGACAGTGCTATCAAGCAGCACTTGCACAGTGTTATGACCAGGTGGAAAGAGGTCTAGGGTTCCCTTTCAGCCTTCACGTGGTCTTACTGTAACAGGGTTTAATTTTAAACACACAGTGTTTTTAGCTCCCCCTTGGTGAATCCTTGTTCACCGCTTTCCAATTATAAGGCAAAGAAACCAGCACAAACAGACTTTCTTAGGTTTAAAGAAGAAAGGTCGAAACTTATTAAACTTAAACTCTAATTTGGTCAACGCCTACGGATACATGCCGCGCCCCACACTAGCATGGATACACGATACACGCATACAAATAGAGACAGAAAAGAGAAGAAAAAAAGTGGAAAAGTTTGAGGCAATCTCTGAAGAGTTTTTGGTACAGTTCTTTGAGCTCACTGTACAGTCCTTGATTGTAGTAGATCTTACTTTTCGTTGGGGCCTAGTATTCTTCTTAAGCCTTGTTCATTGTAGGAGACTTTTCTCTATTGGGGTTCATGTGTCTTCAGTAGATTCAGAAGCTTGAGAGAAAGAGATGGGAGCAGACAGGAGAGAGATCTTCTCAGTCCAGGAGCAAACAGACTTTTGCCCAAACTGTTTGTACAAATTCAAAAAAATTAAAGTTGCCCAGCAGGTTAGTCATGTGACTAGCTGGTGTGACATTGTCTGTTTGTGCATTCGGCCATCTTAGCAGTCAACCTGGAATGTGAGCTCCCCCACCTTCAACGTCCGGTGATCAAAAGTCCATTGTGGGTTGAATGTCAGGGAATGGCTGCTTTGTCCTTCCAAACACTGTCTGTTAAAATGCAAATGCTTTTTTCCAGCCACAGCTGATCTGTTTAACAAGTCTTCTTCACTCCAGTAAAGTTTAAAATCAATGTTTATGACAAAATTAAAGTGCTTCATTCTTGGCAGGTGATGGCCTCGCATGACAACAGTAATAAACTGCTCACCAACACTCAGTTTGAGTTCTGCCAGGGCTACTTGGCTCCAGACCTCATACAGCCTTGGTCCAAACATGGACAAAAGAGCTAAATTTCAGTGGTGAGGTGGGAGTGATTGCCCTTGATATCAAGGCAGCATTTGACCAAGCATGGCACCAAGGAGCCCTTGTAAAATTGAAGTGAATGGGAATCAGGGAGAAACCGTCCACTGGTAGGAGTCATACCTAGCACAAAGGAAGATGGTGGTGGTTGTTGGAGGCCAGTCATCTCAAGCCCAGGACACAGCTGCAGGAGTTCCTCAGGGTAGTGTCCTAGGCCCAACCATCTTCAGCTGCTTCATCAATGACCTTCCCTCCATCAAAAGGTCAGGAGTAGGGATGTCATCAGGTCAGAATTAGGGATGTTAGTTGATGATTGCACAGTGTTCGCTACCATTTGAGACTCCTCAGATACTGATGCAGTCCGCGTCCAGACGCAACACGACCTAGACAACATCCAGGCTTGGGCTGTTAAGTGGCAATTAAGATTCACACCACACAAGTGCCAGGCAATGACCATCTCCCCATGACATTCAATGGCATTATGATCGTTGAATCCCCCACGAATATCATCCTGGGGGTTACCATTGACCAGAAAATGAACTGAACTAGCCAGAGGTTAAGAATTCTGCAGCGACTAACTCACATTCTGACTGCCCAAAGCCTGTGCATCATCGACAAGGCACAGTAGGGAGTGTGATGGAATACTATCCACTTGCCTGGATGGGTGCAGCTCCAACAACACTCAAGAAGCTCGACACCATCCAGGATAAAGCAGTCCATTTGATTGTCACCCCATCCACAAACATTCACTCCCTCCACCACCGACAGTGGCAGCAGTGTGTACCATTTACAAGATGCACTGCAGCAATGCACCAAGGCTCCTTAGACAGCACCTGCCAAACCCGTGACATCTACCAACTAAAAGGACAAGGGCAGCAAATGCATGGGAACACCACCACCTGCAAGTTCCCCTCCAAGTCACACACCATCCTGACTTGGAACTATATCAACGTTCCTTCACTGTCACTGGGTCAAAATCCTGGAACTCCCTTCCCAACAGCACTGTGGGAGTACCTACCTCACATGGACTGCAGTGGTTCAAGAAGGCAGCTCACCACCACCATCTCAAGAGCAAATAGGGATGGGCAATAAATGCTGGACTAGCCAGCGATGCCCACATCCCATGAAAGAATAAAAAAAATTCCCTTCCTAAACCTCTCCACCTTGCTTTCCTCTTTTAAGACATTCCTTAAAACCTACCTCTTTGACCAAGGTCATCTGACCTAGTATCTCATGTGGCTCGGTGTCATATTTCAGTTTATAATATACCTGTGATGCACCTTGGGATGTTTAATTACGCTAAAGGCTCTACATAAATTTAAATAGTTGTCAATGTTGAAAGCACCTTTTCTCTTTAGTCAATTCTTGAATGCCTTCAAAAACGGTTTTAATGCAATATTCAATAAGTTTAAAAAGAATCACAAAATAAAGCAGCTCTGCATGACAATCTTAAAAAAAACCTCCCACCGTTTCCAAAGGGGACAGTTAAAGCTTAATCAGACACCAGTAATGGGCACTTATCCAGCCGGCACTTCAATAAAGAAAAACTTAAATTTACATGGTGCTTTTCACTATCACTAAACATCTCAAAGCGCTTTACAGCCAATGAGGTACTTTTGAAGTGCAGTCATTGTTGTAGGAAACATGGCAGCCAATTTGCACACAGCAAGCTTCTACAAACAGCAATTACTTGAATCCAGAACTTTGCGACTCAAAGGTGATACCATGGTGGCCATATACTGAAAAATAATCAATGCCTGGCAAGTTGTCATTCTAATAACCTCCATTTTTCCGAAAAAAATTAAAGTACAAAATCTAAGGACTTGCCTCCTGTATTACTCCAATATAAACTTGTTCTTCTGTAGTGCTGAAACTCTGAGCATGCAGAAACACTGGTGATCTAAAGTATGCTGTCGGTCTATCTGGCACTGCAACGCAAGATTCCAATTGACTTGCAACCAACAGCAAACTTGGTCATCAGCAGCACAACATGAGAAGAAGTCTCAAACACAATCAGCAAGCATTACTTTTCTGAAAAAAACAAAGCGCAAGCAATTGTTCTTTAAATTGCTTATTTTAAACTTACATGAAAATTCAAATTATTCTACGTTATTGCTCAGAAATGTCTCTATTATCTTCACTATGCTCAAGTGTGTGAGACTCGTTACATATGCACTTCTTCTGTGAAAAAAAAACTATTCATGCAGGAGTTAATACAGTAAAACGAGAAAAGTAGAATGGCTGATTCAGATCTAGGGAATTTAAATTGGGCTAGATTCCGCTGTGAATCTGGAGATATAAAGTCTTCACGTTTCAGCTCCAGTGAATACATTTTGAATGAGCAAATTAATGCATATCTGGATTTAATTCATTTAAAAGGGAAATAGAAACATGAGGCCTTCTAAAGTACAATATTAAACTGCTTGAAAGAAACAGCAGTTCAAAAAAGCTGGAACACAAAACTGCTCAAGGGTCCTGTGAATTATTAGGTAAATAAATATTCTATTAATTATCAAGGTCTTTTTTTTTAAAATAATAAAGGACAAGATTTGGTACATATTCCTCTTTATTCAGACTGTTGGGAAAATCAGCTGAGGACAGCTCTCTTGCTGACTTCCTCCACTTCTGTGAAATATCACTCAGATTCTCCCCTGACAAAATGGTTGCCATCAGAAATTCATTAGAAGGGGGATAGCAGGCACAAATTCACTGGGCACTTCAGTTCAGAATGATTTCCTTATTTCTGGTGGGTTGATTAAGGTTAGAATCGGCAGTTTCTGCAAGAAATAAACACCCAAGCTGCTCATCCTAAATTCCTGATCAACCAAAAGCAGGAGCCAATACAACACTATGTACTCCCCGCTCTCAATAGCAGTAGTAGCAGTTGCAGTGGAAACAGAATCACAGAAATTTCAAGACGTTCACTCAAACCATCGTCCCAGTACCAATCAAATGCCTCCAAGTTTGAAATGCATTTCTCCGCCCCCCTTACAAGCAGCCTTGTAAGGCATCATCATGATGGGAAGCGTGTATGCACATACATACACAAAAAGGAAGGAGTAGGAAATTTGAAAATCATTGCATTGGAAATAAAAGCTTTTAATTATACTGAACAGATACTATTACATCTTTTGAACCACTATTTATTTCAATTAGTCGAGCTAATAAAACAGGTTCTATAACTTTTTAGTCTGTTTCAACTCAAAACTCAACAGTTTGTTTTAGGTTAAAACAGAAAATGCTGGCAATACTCAGAAGGTCAGGCAGCAACAGGGGAGACAGAAACTAAGTTAATGTTTCAGACTGACGACCTTCCATCAGCACTAGGAAACGTAATGGAGCTGCGACACATTTTAAGCAAGTAGAGGGAGGGAAAGGAAGGAAGGAGAGAAAAGAGCAAAAGGGAAGGTCTGTGATTGAGTGGAATGCAGGAGAAGTTAAATGACAAAAGGGATAATGGTGTAAGGCAAAAGGGAATGATAATGGGAAAAGCAAAGAAACAAATTACATGGGATATACAGCACACAAACAAGCCATTTGGCCTAACCAGTCCATGCCAGCATTAATGCTCCACTCGAGCCTCCTCCTGTCTTTCCTTATCCAAATCTATCAGCATAACCCTTTATTCGCTTCTTCCACATGTGCTTGTCTTCCTTAAATGCATCTATACAATTCGCTTCAACCATTCCCTGTGGTAGCGAGGTCCACATTCTCACCACTCTTTGAGTAATCAAGTTTCTTGGTGACTATCTCATATCGATGGCCTCTAGTTATGCACTTCCCCACAAGTGGAAACATTCTCTCTGTATCCACTTTATCAAAACCGTTTATAATTTCAAGACCTCTATTTGGTTACCCATTAGCCTTCGTTTGTCAAGAGAAAACAGACCCAGCCTGTCCATCCTTTCCTGATGTGTATACTCTCACATTTCTGATATCATCCCGTAAATCTTCTTTGCATCCTTTCCAGTGCCTCTATATTCTTTTTATAATATGGCAACCAGAACTGCACGGAGTACTCCAAGTGCAATCTAACCAAGTTTCGATACAGGTTTAGCATAACTCCCCTCCTTTCCAATTCTATCCCTCTAGAAATAAAGCCTCGTTTGCTTTTTTTATGGCCTTGCTAACCTGTGACATAACTTTTAGTGACTGGCGTATTTGTACTCTGAGATCACTTTTGCTTGCCATTTTAATTCACCACCCTCCTCCCATGCCAACATTTCTGTCCTTGGCCTGCTGCAAAGTTCCAGTGACCCTCAACTCAAGCTTGAGAACAGCACCTCATTTCCGATTAGGCACTCTATAGCCTTCTGGACACAACATCGAGTTCAACAATTTCAGACCATGGCTGCCGTTTATTTTATTTCATTCAATTTTATTTTTTAAAACATGTGCCTGTTGTAAACTTGTTTTTCAGGTTTTTGTTTTTGGACAGAGCTGTTCATTATTCTGCCATTAACAATCTCTCTGGGCTAATGTTTTGTCTTTTCATACAACTATCAACACTCCCTTTGCTTTTTGTTCCATGACATCTTTGCCATTTAATCTCTCCTGCTCTCTGCCCGATCACACACCTTCCCTTTCGTCTTCTTTCCACCCCGTCCTCCTTTTCACTTGCTCAAAGCCTATTACATTTCTAACCTTTGCCAGTTCTGATGAAAGGTCACAGAATGAAACGTTAACTCTGTTTCTCTCTCAGATGCTGCCAGACCTGCTGAATATTTCCAGAACTTGCTGTTTTCATTTTATTCAGAGATCCCTTTATTCCTCTCCCCCATCTAAACTTGACCTCCCATTCTTCCAACCAAAATGCACAACCTCACATTTATATGTGTTGAGCTTCATTTGCCAATTATTTTCCCGTTCTTATTAATGTCCTCCTGCAATTTGTTGCAGTCTTCCTCAGTATTTTACCAGCAGCGACACTGAAGTGGAGGGCAAATTGCTGTTTGGCCAGTGAAAGTGGCAGTGTGCAAATACAGTACAGTGTATGTTTGGTTATTTCATTTTTGGTGTATCCCTTGAAACCTTCTTTCTGACCTCCAGAAGTCTGTGGACCCCCAGTGAAGAACCCCTGGGCTAGAGGAGGTATAAGTGACAATAGCAGAATCATTACAAGCAGCTACTGTTGGAAAAAATGTGAACGGTAGTTACCTAAAATTGTTGGACTCAATGTTGAGTCCAGAAGGATGTAAAAGTACCTAAATCAAAAGATGAGATTCTGTGCCTCGAGCTTACATTGAACTTCATTGGAACAATGTAGGAGGGCGAAGCCAAAGAGGCTAGAGTAGGAGTGGGAGTGGGGTCACATGTGCGGACTGATCAGAAGTGTTGCGCAAAGCATTCCCCCATTTGGTCTCCCTGATGTAGAGGAGACTGCAGTGTTTGTAGTCAATACAGTATACTAAATTGAAAGTACAAGTAAATTACTGTTTCATCTGGAAGGAGTGTAGAGGCCCTGAACAGAGGGAAGGAAGGAGGTAAAAAGGCAGGTCTTGCATTTCCTGCACTTGCACACGACAACGACGTGGCAAGGGGAGGGCTCCAAATCCAATGAGAACTCTATTACATTCTCGCAGCTTCTCTATCACATCTGTTCCGACATTGCCACCTTCCATATTTCTTACCTTCCGGGAGCGGAGCGGAGCTCTTCCAGCGCGCCGGAGTTTTTAAAAAAAAGGAAAACAGTGATGTCAGAGGAGAGCTGCAAGTTGATTGGTTGGTGAGTCACTGCTGTTAGTGCATTTAAATATCTTTAAAAGAAGGGGAAGTTTTTTTGTTGAAAAAAAACCTCTGGTGATAAGGTGAGTTTTTTTTAATTCATTGGAGCTTACGGAAGACTTTAGATTGGAGTGGGTAGAACAAGGCCCCTAGTGTAATTAGTATTTTTCAATTAAGGGTACGTCATGGCAGGAGAGCTCAGCTCTGTGGTATGCTCCTCCTGTGCTATGTGGGAAATCAGGGTTCGGAAGGGCCGGGGTGTGCACCAAAACCTGGGAGGAGCGAGTAGCCAAGGTACAACAAAAGTTGAGCATGTGGGGGTAGCGATCTCTCTCCATTGTGGGTAAGAACCGGGTCATCAGGTGCAAGGCGCTCACGTTGTTGCTCTACGTGGCGCAGGTCTGGCCCATACCCCACTCCTGCGCTGTGGCGGTCACCCGAGCCATTTTCGCTTCATCTGGGCATCTAAAATGGACCGGGTCCGGAGGGACACGATGTTCAAATCTCTGGATAAGGGCAGGAAAAATGTACCCAACGTGGCCCTCATCCTGATGACCACCTTCGTGTGCGGCTGCATCAAGCTGTGTGTAGACCACCAGTACGCAAACTCCAAGTGTCACTACGTGCTGAGGTTCTATCTAACCCCGGTGTTGCGAAGGATGGGCCTGGTCACATTGCCGCGGAACGCTCCATGCAGTTGGACCGTGCCATACCACCTATCCTTCGTGGAGCAGTTTCTGCGGGAAAACACCTTTGACCATCAGTCCATCAGGCAGTGGTCTGCAAGGAATGTCCTCAAGGCCCTACGGGTAAAGGAGATGGGGGATCCTGTCAGATGGTTCCCCGAGCAGACCGCCAAAGTCATTTGGCGGAATGCCTCATCACAAGAACTTTCAAACAAGCACCAAGATGTAGCTTGGCTGGTGGTGAGAAGGGCCCTCCCAGTCAGATCCTTCCTGCACGCCCGAAGTCTCGCCCCCTCCGCGCAATGCTCCCGCGGTGGCTGTGGTGGGGAAGAGACGGTTGCCCACCTCCTCCTGGAATGTCTTTGCAAAGCAGGTGTGGAAAGAGATGCAGTGGTTTTCGTCGAGTTTCATCCCAAGCAGCTCTGTAACACAGCAGTCTGTGCTCTATGGGCTGTTCCCAGGGACGCACACTGAGATAAACATCAACTGCTGCTGGAGGACTATCAATTCGGTGCAAGACGCCCTTTGGTCTACCCGAAACTTGCTGGTCTTCCAGCGCAAAGAGTTGTCCACCACCGAATGTTGCAGACTGGCACATTCCAAGGTCCAGGACTACGTGCTGAGGGACGCACTAAAGCTTGGGGCAGCCGCAGCAAAGGCTCCATGGGGAAAGACCACAGTGTAAGGTCCCCCCACCAAGCTGAACTGAGGGGCTGGATCTATGGGAAACCCCTCGAACTGTATCGGAAAAATTTTGTGTGCTGTAAAATGTGAAAATATATATGGCATGACAAATGAAATGGAAGGGTTGTGAGGCAACTCATGATTGTATTGAAGGAAACTGATCTCCCTTGCAATGGTTGTATTTTTTGGTGCTGTTTGACAATGTATTTATTTATTTATTATTATTATTTTTTTTTAGAGAATTTTATGAATAAAGTATATTTTGGAAAAAAAAAAGACACTTCCAGTGTCCCTGATGACCATGTGTGCAGGAAGTGTATCCATCTGCAGCTACTGGCTACCCGCATTACAGAGCTAGAGCTGTGGATTCACTGTGGAGCATCCGCGATGCTGAGGATAGCACGTTTAGTGAGGTGGTCACACTACAGGTAATGGCTGCACAGGCAGGAAAGGGATGGGTGACCACCAGACGGAGCAGTCAGCGCAGGCAGGTAGTGCAGGAGTCCCCTGTGACCATCCCCCTCTCAAACAGATATACCGCTTTGGATACTGTTGGGGGTAACCTCCCAGGGGAAAGCAGCAACAGCCAAGTTCGTGGCACCACAGAGGGTTCTGCTGCACTGCAGGGGAGGAAAAGGGGTGGAAAAGCTATAGTGATGGGGATTCTATCGTAAAAGGTGCAGATAGGCGTTTCTGTGGCCGCAAACGAGACTCCAGAATAGTTGCCTCCCTGGTGCTAGGGCCAAGGATGTCTCGCAGCAGCTGCAGGGCATTCTGAAAGGGGAGGGTGAGCAGCCAGAGGTCGTGGTCCATATTGGTACTAACGACATAGGCAGGAAGAGAGATGAGGTCCTGCAAAGTGAATGTAGGGAGTTAGGCAGAAAGTTAAAAAAACAGGACCTCTAGGGTTGTAATCTCAGAATTACTCCCTGTGCCACGTGCTAGTGAGGGTAGGAACAGGCGGATAAGGCAAATGAATGCGTGGCTGAACAGCGGGAGGGCTTCAGCTACCTGGATCATTGGGATCTCTTCTGGTGCAGAGGTGACCTGTACAAGAGGGACGGGATGCATCTGAACTGGAAGGGGACCAATATCATTGCGGGGAGGTTTGCTAGTACTACTCGGGAGGGTTTAATCTGGTCTTGCGGGGGGTGGGACCCAAAGTAGTAGTCTCTCTGATGAGATAGTGGAGGCAAATGTAGAGGTTAAAGCAAGCAAATCCAGTAGGCAGGCTGGACAGCGGCAGGACAGGGAGCGTGGAAGGTCTGGTAGGCTAAACTGCATTTACTTTAATGCAAGAAGCCTTACAGGTAAGGCAGATGAACTCAGAGCATGGATCGGTACATGGGATTGTGATATGAGAGCTATTAGGAAATGTGGTTGAGGGATGGGCAGGACTGGAAGCTCAAATTTCCAAGGTACCGATCCTTCCGGCGTGACAGAGGTAGAGGTAAGAAAGGAGGGGGAGTTGCACTATTGATTAGGGAGGACATCACAGCAGTACTAAGAAAGGATATCCTTGGGGGAACGTCCAGCGAGTCCATATGGGTACAACTTAGAAATAAGAAAGGGGCGATCACTTTGATGGGATTATACTATAAGCCCCCCAATAGTCAGAGGAAATTGGAGGAGCATATGTGTAGGGAAATCACAGATAGGCATAGGAATTATAGGGTTGTAATAGTAGGTGATTTTAACTTCCCTAATATTGACTGGGACTGCCTTAGTGCTAAGGGATCAGATGGGGAAGAATTTGTTGAGTGTGTCCAGGATAGTTTTCTGAAGCAGTATGTGGATGGCCCAACCAGAGAAGGGTCTACACTCGACCTCCTCTAAGGAAATGAGGCTGGGCAGGTGGTTGCTGTGTCAGTGGGGGAGCACTTTGGGACCAGTGACCATAACTCTATTAGCTTCAAGATAGTTATGGAAAAGGATAGGACTGGTCCTCAGGTTGAAGTCCTAAATTGGGGGAAGGCTAATTTCGATGGCATCAGACAGGAACTCTCAAAAGTTGAATGGGAGAGGCTGTTTTCAAATAAAGGGACGTCTGGCAAGTGGGAGGCTTTTAAAAGTGAGATAGGAAGAGTTCAGGGCCGGCATGTTGCTGTTCGATGGAAGGGCAAGGCTGGCGAGTTTAGAGAACCTTGGTTGACGAGGGATATTGAGGTTCTGTCAGGACAAAGGAGGAGGCATGTCTCGGATCGTGTTTTTGGGATCCTTAAGGGGGAGGGGGAGCAGCCCCAAGTCATGGTCCACATAGGCACCAACGACATAGGTAGGACGAGAGATGGGGATTTAAGGCAGAAATTCAGGGAGCTAGGGTGGAAGCTTAAAGCGAGAACAAACAGGGTTGTTATCTCTGGGTTGTTGCCCGTGCCACGTGCTAGCGAAGCGAGGAATAGGGAGAGAGAGGAGTTGAACACGTGGCTGCAGGGATGGTGTAGCAGGGAGGGTTTTGGTTTCCTGGATAATTGGGGCTCTTTCTGGGGTAGGTGGGACCTCTACAAACAGGATGGTCTTCACCTGAACCAGAGGGGTACCAATATCCTAGGAGGGGGGGGGGGGGGGGGGGGGAGATTTGCTAGTGCTCTTCGGGGGGGGGGGGGTTTAAACTAATTCAACAGGGGAATGGGAACCTAAATTGTAGTTCCAGTGTACAGGATGTTGAGAGTAGTGAGGTCAGGGATAAGGTTACAAGGACACAAGAGGGCACTGGCAAGCAAGAACTTGGTTTAAAGTGTGTCTACTTCAACGCCAGGTGGGTGAGCTTGCAGCATGGGTTGGTACCTGGGATCTCGATGTTGTGGCCATTTCGGAGACATGGGTAGAGCAGGGGAAGGAATGGATGTTGCAGGTTCCGGGATTTAGATGTTTCAGTAAGAACAGAGAAGATGGTAAAAGAGGGGGGGGGTGTGGCATTGTTAATCAAGGAGAGTATTACGGCGGCAGAAAGGATGTTTGAGGACTCGTCTACTGAGGTAGTATGGGCCGAGGTTAGAAACAGGAGAGGAGAGGTCACCCTGTTGGGAGTTTTCTCTAGACCTCCGAATAGTTCCAGAGATGTAGAGGAAAGGATAGCGAAGATGATTCTCGACAGGAGCCAGAGCAACAGGGGAGTTGTTATGGGGGACTTTAACTTTCCAAATATTGACTGGAAATACTATAGTTCGAGTGCTTTAGATGGGTCAGTTTTTGTCCAGTGTGTGCAGGAGGGTTTTCTGACACAGTATGTAGACAGGCCAACCAGGGGCGATGCCACATTGGATTTGGTACTGGGTGATGAACCCGGCCAGGTGTTAGATTTAGATGTAGGTGAGCACTTTGGTGATAGTGATCACAATTCGGTTAGGTTTACCTTAGCGATGGGCAGGGACAGGTATATACTGCAGGGCAAGAATTATAGCTGGGGGAAAGGAAATTATGATGCGATTAGGCAAGATTTAGGATGCGTAGGATGGGGAAGGAAACTGCAGGGGATGGGCACAATCGAAATGTGGAGCTTATTCAAGGAGCAGCTACTGCGTGTCCTTGATAAGTATGTACCTGTCAGGCAGGGAGGAAGTTGTCGAGCGAGGGAGCCGTGGTTTACTAAAGAAGTTGAAGCGCTCGTCAAGAGGAAGAAGGCAGCTTATGTTAGGATGAGACGTGAAGGCTCAGTTAGGGCGCTTGAGAGTTACAAGCTAGCCAGGAAGGATCTAAAGGGAGAGCTAAGAAGAGCAAGGAGAGGACACGAGAAGTCATTGGCGGATAGGATCAAGGAAAACCCTAAGGCTTTCTATATCAGGAATAAAAGAATGACTAGAGTTAGATTAGGGCCAATCAAGGATAGTAGTAGGAAGTTGTGTGTGGAATCAGAGGAGATAGGGGAAGCGTTAAATGAATATTTTGCGTCAGTATTTACAGTAGAGAAAGAAAATGTTGTCAAGGAGAATACTGAGATTCAGACTACTAGGCTAGATGGGATTGAGGTTCACAAGGAGGAGGTGTTAGCAATTTTGGAAAGTGTGAAAATAGATAAGTCCCCTGGGCCAGATGGGATTTATCCTAGTATTCTCTGGGAAGCCAGGGAGGAGATTGCAGAGCCTTTGTCCTTGATCTTTATGTCGTCATTGTCGACAGGAATAGTGCCGGAAGACTGGAGGATAGCAAATATTGTCCCCTTGTTCAAGAAGGGGAGTAGAGACAGCCCTGGTAATTATAGACCTGTGAGCCTTACTTCGGTTGTGGATAAAATGTTGGAAAAGGTTATGAGAGACAGGATTTATAATCATCTTGAAAAGAATAAGTTCATTAGCGATAGTCAGCACGGTTTTGTGAAGGGTAGGTCGTGCCTCACAAACCTTATTGAGTTTTTCGAGAAGGTGACCAAACAGGTGGATGAGGGTAAAGCAGTGGATGTGGTGTATATGGATTTCAGTAAGGCGTTTGATAAGGTTCCTCACGGTAGGCTATTGCAGAAAATACGGAAGTATGGGGTTGAAAGTGATTTAGAGCTTTGGATCAGAAATTGGCTAGCTGAAAGAAGACAGAGGGTGGTGGTTGATGGCAAATGTTCATCCTGGAGTTTAGTTACTAGTGGTGTACCGCAAGGATCTGTTTTGAGGCCACTGCTGTTTGTCATTTTTATAAATGACCTGGATGAGGGTGTAGAAGGGTGGGTTAGTAAATTTGCGGATGACACGAAGGTTGGTGGAGTTGTGGATAGTGCCGAAGGATGTTATAGGGTACAGAGGGACATAGATAGGCTGCAGAGCTGGGCTGAGAGATGGCAAATGGAGTTTAATGCGGAAAAGTGTGAGGTGATTCACTTTGGAAGGAGTAACAAGAATGCAGAGTACTGGGCTAATGGGAAGATTCTTGGTAGTGTAGATGAGCAGAGAGATCTTGGTGTCCAGGTACATAAATCCCTGAAAGTTGCTACCCAGGTTAATAGGGCTGTTAAGAAGGCATATGGTGTGTTAGCTTTTATTAGTAGGGGGATCGAGTTTCGGAGCCACGAGGTCATGCTGCAGCTGTACAAAACTCTGGTGAGGCCGCACCTGGAGTATTGCGTGCAGTTCTGGTCACCGCATTATAGGAAGGATGTGGAAGCTTTGGAAAGGGTGCAGAGGAGATTTACTAGAATGTTGCCTGGTATGGAGGGAAGGTCTTACGAGGAAAGGCTGAGGGACTTGAGGTTGTTTTCGTTGGAGAGGAGGAGGAGGAGAGGTGACTTAATAGAGACATATAAGATAATCAGAGGGTTGGATAGGGTGGATAGTGAGAGTCTTTTTCCTCGCATGGTGATGGCAAACACGAGGGGACATAGCTTTAAGTTGAGGGGTGATAGATATAGGACAGATGTGAGAGGTAGTTTCTTTACTCAGAGAGTAGTAGGGGCGTGGAACGCCCTGCCTGCAGCAGTAGTAGACTCGCCAACTTTAAGGGCATTTGAGTGGTCATTGGATAGACATATGGATGAAAATGGAATAGTGTAGGTCAGATGGTTTCACAGGTCGGCGCAACATCGAGGGCCGAAGGGCCTGCACTGCGCTGTAATGTTCTAATGTCAGGTATAGACAGCTGGGATCAAGCGAGTCCCTCGAGGAGTATAGGGGATGTAGGAGTACACTTAAGAAGGAAATTAGGAGGGCGAAAAGGGGCCATGAGATTTCCCCGGCAGACAGGATAATGGAGAATCCTAAAAGATTCTGTAAGTATATTCGGAGCTAGGGAGAGAGTAAGTCCCCTTAAGGATCAGTGTGGTAATCTATGTGTGGAGCCACGGGATATGGGCGAGGTCTTAAATGAATACTTCTCGTCAGCGATATCCTGGAGCATAACAACATTACAAAGGAGGTGGTGTTGGAGGTTGTGAAGCGCATTAAGGTGGATAAATCCCGAGCGCCTGACCAGGTGTATCTTAGGATGCTATGGGAAGCAAGGGAGGAGATTGCTGGAGGTTTGTCAGAGATTTTTGTATCATCGTTAGCCACGGGTGAGGTACCGGAAGACTGGAGGATAGCTAATGTTGTGCCTTTATTTAAGAAGGGCAGCAGGGATAAGTCAGGGAACTACAGGCCGGTGAGCCTTACATCATGGTGGGAAAGTTATTGGAAGGGATTCTGAGAGACAGGATTTATATGCATTTGGAAAGGCAAGGTCGGATTAGGGATAGTCAGCATGGCTCTGCGCATGGGAAATCATGTCTCAGGAATTTGATGGAGTTTTTGAGGAGGCGACCAAGAGGATTGATGAGGGCAGGGCGATGGACATTGTCGACATGGACTTTAGCAAGGTCTTTGACAAGGTCTCGCATTGTAGGCTGGTCCAGAAGGTTAAAACACATGGAATCCAGGATGAGCTAGCCAATTGGATACAAAATTGGCTTGGTGATAGGAGGCAGAGGGTGGTAGTGGAGGGTTGTTTTTCAGATCGGAGGCCAGTGACCAGTGGTGTGCCGCAAGGATCGATGCTGGGCCCTCTGTTGTTTGTCATATATATTAATGACTTGGATGTGAATGTAGGGGGCATGATTAGTAAGTTTGCAGATGACACCAAAGTTGGTGGTATAGTGGACAATGAAGGTTGTCTAAGGTTACAACAGAATATAGGTCAACTGAGAAAGTGGGCAAGGGATTGGCAAATGGAATTTAACACAGACAAGTGCGAAGTGATGCATTTTGGGAAGTTAAACCAGGGCAGGACATAGACAGTGAATGGCAATGCCCTGAGGAATATTGTTGAGCAGAGAGACCTTGGGGTGCAAGTTCATAGTTCCCTGAAAATGGCAACACATGTAGACAGATTGGTGAAGAAGGCGTATGGCATGCTTGCCTTCATCAGCCGAGGCACTGAGTACAAGAGTTGGGACATCATGTTACAGTTGTACATAATATTGGTTAGGCCGCATTTGGAATACTGTGTGCAGTTCTGGTCGCCGCACTACAGGAAAGATGTGATTAAGCCAGAGAGGGTGCAGAAAAGATTCACAACGATGTTGCCTGGTTTGGAGGGCTTGAGTTATAAAGAGATTGGATAGGCTGGGTCTGTTTTCCCTGAAGCGAGGGAGGCTGAGAGGGGACATGATAGAGGTATATAAAATTATGAGAGGCATAGATAGGGTAGAGAGCCAGTGTCTGTTTCCCATGGTAGAGGTGACTAAAACTAGAGGGCATAGATTTAAGGTGAGGGGGAGGAGGTTTAAAGGTGATCAAAGAGGTAAGTTTTTCACACAAAGAATAGTGGGTATCTGGAATGAGCTGCCAGAGGTGGTGGTGGAGGCAGGAACAGTAGCAACATTTAAGAGGCATCAGGACAAGTACTTGAATGAGAAAGGCATAGAGGGATATGGAATTAATGCAGGCAGGTGGGATTAGAATAGATAGGCATTATGGTCAGTATGGACATGGTGGGCCGAAGGGCCTGTTTCTATGCTCTACGACCCTATGACTCATACCAATGCTTTCCATATGGTTTCCTCTTTCCTCAGCTGAGGAAACAATGATTGACAAGGCCCTCGACCATGTCCGTCCCATTTTCCACACTTCTGCTCTCACCCATTCTCCTCCCAGAACCACAAAGTGGTTGCCTTGTCCTCACCTTCCACCCCACCACACTCCACATGCAACAAATCATCCTCCGCCATTTCAGCCACCTCCAACATGATACCACCAAACACATCTTCCCCTCACCTTTCAGCCTTCTAAAGGGATCGTTCCCTCCATCACACCCTGGTCCACTCCTCAATACTGCCCCACATCCCTCCCCACCACAGCACCTTCGTGTGCAAGCAAAGGAGAGTCAAAATCTGCCCTTTTACAACATCCCTTTCCACTGTCCAGGGCTCCAAACACACCTTCTAGGTGGAACAGCGATTTCGTCGCACTTTTTTGAATTCAGTATACGATATTCGCTGCTCACAATACGATCTCCTCTGCATTGGGGAAACCAAACACAGGTTGGGTGACTGCTTTGTGGAACACCTTCCTTTAGAGCTCCCAGTCAACTGTCATTTTAATTTTCCATTGCAACTCCCACTCTGATTTCTCTGGTCTCAGCCTTCTACATTGTTCCAATGAAGCTCAAAGTCAGCTCAGGGAACAGCGCCTCCTCTTTCAATCGTGCACTTTACAGCCTCCTGAACTCAAGACTGAATTCAATAATTTCAGACCTCAACCACTGCATCCCATTTTATGGGACAGCAGCTGTTGGTAATGATTCTGCTACTCCCATTTACACATCCTTTAGACCCATCTTTTGTTTCTTTACTTGTCCCATTATCACACCCTTTTGCCTTGCATCATTCCTTTTGTCAGTTATTCTTCCCTATCACAGAACCTCCCTTTTGTTCTTTACTCCCCTCCCCCCTTTCCCTGTTTCTGTCCTTCTTAAACCTGTTACATCTGTAATTTTTTCCAGCTCTGAAGGTTTATTGATCTGAAACTAATTCTGTTTCATGCTCCACAGATACTTCCTGACCTGCTGAGTATTTCCAGCATTTTCAGTTTTTATTTCAAATTTCCAGTATCCCTGCTATTTTGCTTTGGGTCATATGTTGGGAACAGCAGCTGAACCCAAAGCCAATAACTGGGTTTGCAGCAAAGCAATTCATGTTTCAAGCAAACAATAACTGCTACAGTCTTGGTTTTCTTCTTGAGGACCATTAATTGTGTAATTACACAAACTAGTGAGCTCTGGTAAAGATCTGGATAAGACCTCGATGTGGTTTCTCTCTCAAATCTGGCTTCAAATTCCTGGCTTCACTCGACATCAAGATCATTCTTCTTGAGTTTTGTGCCCTGAATGAACTCTGCATCACCAACACCATCACCACAAGGTATCATGGCATCACCCAAGGTCTGGTTACTGGCACCAACTAGACCTAGTCATCACGAGGAGGTGTGATCTGCCCAGTGTTTTTCATACCCGCACATAGCACAGCACTAACTGCAACAGCGACCACTCTCTGATCAGCAACAGAGTGAAGGTGCACCCTCAAAAGTTCCACACCTCCAAATGCAATGGCCCGCCACGCATCAACATCCCTTGCATAAGCAATGATGTCAAATAACCAGCACTTGACACTGTCGCTCGTACGCTTGCTACCCACCAAAGTCTTAACGGGAAGCACCGATGCCGGCACTGATGAAGCTTAGAAGTCACTAAGCTCAATCATTTACGAAGCAGCAGAAGCATCATTTGGTAAAAGCAGAACCCATAACAACGGCTGATTTGAGACCTACTCAGCTGAGGTGATATCTGTCATTGATGCAAAAAACAAAGGCTACATGATGCACAACATAAACCCACCAGCTAAGACAGTGCATGACCTGAAAGTAGCCAAGACAGCAGTGCAAAGGAGGGAGATACAGCACAAACATACACTGAATCAGCTTATGTCAACAAATCCAAACTGCATGTGGCAAAGGAAATCTACGAGCTATGTACGAAGTAATCAAGAGGGCGCTTGGCCCTGCCATCACCAAAAGTTGTTCCCCTGAAGTTGGCAGATGGTGAAGTACTCACTGACAGAAGTAAACAGGTCTCCCACTGGCTGAATACCAGCCGACCTGCTCAAGCACGGAAAGTCCCATCCATTACCACAGCTTTATAACCTTCTCCTTTTCTGCTGGAAAGTAGGGTCCGTTTCATAAGAGATGCGTGATGTCAAAATCATCACTCTACAAAAACAAAGGTGACAGAGGAGACTGCAACAACTACAGTAGCATCTCACTCCTTAGGATCACAGGGAAGGCCTTTGCTTACAAAACTCCATTTACTTGCAAACCGAGTGTACTCAGAGGCGCAATCTGGCTTCTGTGCCAACAGATCTACTGTGGACACGACCTTTGCCATGCGCCAGCTACAAGAGAAGTGTAGAAAACAGAGTATACCCCTTTACCTCACTTTTGTAGATCTCACTAAGGCATTCGACACAGTCAGTAGAGCAGGGCACTACAAAATTTTGGAAAAAATTGGCTGTCCACCGAAGCTCATCAGTCTCATCCACTCCTTCCATGACAACATGCATTTAACTGTACAGTTTGATAGCTCCACTTTCAACAGTTCCGGGGTGAAAAATGGAGTGAAACAGGGTCGTGTCCTAGCCCCCACTCTGTACGGCATCATCTTCTCACCAGACTCCTGACCTTCGCCTTCCCTGCAGATATGGAAGGAGTCTACTTGCACAGTAGGTCAGATGGCAAGCTATACAATCTATCAAGGCTGAAAGCAAAGACAAAAACACATCACGCCCTGATCAGAGAACTCCTCTACGCTAATGATATTGCGCTAGTCGCTCACACGGAAACTCAGCTACAAAGACTCATGGACTGTCTCTCCCATGCCTGTAACTAGTTCTCCTTGACTGTAAGCATTAAGAAAACTGTGGTCATGGGACCAGATGTTGCATCTCCACCCCTGATCACACTAAATAACACCCCACTGGAAGTGGTTAGTAAATTCTGCTACCTTGGGTCCATGGTGATAGACAATCTGTCCCTTGATGCAAAGCTCGATACACGCATCGGGAAAACAGCTACTACCTTTGGCCGTCTTGTGAAACGTACATGGCATAACACCAGGCTGACCCTGAGGACCAAGCTCGTGGTTTATAAGGCTTTGTTCTCAGCACCTTGCTGTATGGCTATGAAACATGGGCAACTTACAGGAACCAGGGAAAGAAGCTCAATAATTTCCATCTTCTCTGTCTGCGGCGCATTATGGGTATATCCTGGCAGGACAAAATCATGAAAGCGGCATTCCTCACAAAGGCAGAGCTCCCAGGTGCACTAATCAAACAAAGGCGGCTTCAGTGGATTGGACACGTCCGCAGGATGGAAGAAGGTCGCATACCCAAGGACTTTCTGTATGGTGAGGTAGCCGGAGCCAGACGACCAGTGGGGCACCAAAAGCCCCGCTTCAAGGATGCTTGCAAGCATGACATGAAGGCCCTAAGTGTTGACTATCACACCTGGAACTCACTAGCTGGCAAACGAGGGGAATGACATCACATCCTATGGACTGGTGTGCACTACCACAATGACCAGTTGCTACAGCAGCTTGGCAACAGGCGCCAACGTCAAAAACTACAAGTCACAGCATCACTTGGCAGCTTCATGTGCAGCACTTGTGGCAGAATCTGCCTCTCAAGGATTGGCCTTCACAGCCATCAACAAAAGTTCACCAAGAGAAGACACCCCACTTAAATGGATTATTTGCTGCATGTCCAAAATCTTTCGTAGATGGAAGGATGCCAACCAACACAAACTAGTGTATAGTTTTGTTGGATCATAGCTTTATTCTTTCTGCTGGGCTTCCACAATGGGAATTCAGTTTCCAAGCCCATGTCCAGGATTGCTTCTGCGTAACTCTGAACTCGAGTTTATTTTATTTATTTAGAGATACAGCACTGAAACAGGCCCTTCGGCCCACCGAGTCTGTGCCGACCAACAACCACCCATTTACACTAACCCTACAGTAATCCCATATTCCCTACCACCTACCTACACTCGGGGCAATTTACAATGGCCAATTTACCTATCACCTGCAAGTCACGGTGAAAACCCACGCGGTCACAGGGAGAACTTGCAAACTCCGCACAGACAGTACCCAGAATTGAACCCGGGTCCCTGGAGCTGTGAGGCTGCGGTGCTAACCACTGCGCCACCCAACTGGAGTTCTCTCCAATTTTACATGTTGTTCAAATAGAATTATCCACTCAGACTCTGAAATGCAGGCAGTTGTGTTAGAGAAATCTGGCTTACCTAAATCTTTTTTCCTTCAACCCCCTCTCCTCCCGATAAGATTGTACAGAAAAAAAGCTCATTATCAACTTCTAACAACTGGTCGAATTTATTCAGTGAACAGCTAAATCAACAATAAAGTCCCAGGTTCACTGCAGACTACGTAGACTACGTTAAGTTCACTGAAATCAGCCAAGCATTACAATCACAGGCGCACACATTAAACTTCAATGGAACTGGACCCCTGATCATTATCCAGCAATCCCTGATATATGTGAAGCTATATGGACTTCGGCCAAGGACAGAATTGGGTTCATCTGTGGTGCCACACACAATTGAATATCTTGCCTGCACTCAGAGAAATTGGCCACCGGTGAGGTCCTAGGTGGTGAGCAGTGCCCATAGCATCATAAATTTCAATAAGACACCATTTCAGGAAATGAGGGATAAATTGGAACAAAAACACCATTCAAAATTCTAAAATTATTGTAATTCCAGTAGCTGCTGTATATAAATCACACACAAACAGCTCATCTGTTTACAACCCTAGTATCAGTCATCTCTTCCTCTACATTACTGCTACAGATACAGAAGATATCATTTGTAATGACTGAATCTTCAAAGATCTGACTCAAGAACTGTTTGTTGAAACTTAGATCATAAAGCATGGCTTTTCATCTATGGATTTAAAAGATTAATCCTGTTGAAAGCTTTTCAGAAAGTTAGTTAACAACATGATCCTATTTCAGAAATGAAAATAAGGTAGCAAAATTAGAAGATGGAGAAAACAATACTTCAAACATTTTTTCAGGGTTTACATGACTGCAGTGGGCACAGTTGCCTTTTCCTGCTCCAAACAAATTGGAGTAATGGTCCAGAACTTGCTGGAGCATGCCCAGTTAGTTTCCCTTAATTTTCAGCTTGAAAATTTTCTGCGCTGTAAATCGCTGTAAGTGTGAGCTGAAAAGGAGACATCTGGGACGTTGGTCAATGATGGGACCAACAGTCTGTCTCCTCAACCAATGAGATTTAAGGATTGAGAAATAAACAGAGGTTTGACGGAGAAAGAAATAGCATGAATTATAGTCAAACCAAGTACAGAGAGAAAAAGAGAGAGGGAAAAAAGAATGCACTGAGAAAAAAAAAAGAGACAAAGGAAAAGCAAGGAACAGTTCCGTTTTTGGGACGGAAAGACTGAGTGGCATTGCAGGAACATAAACCTCGACATTGAAGTGGGACCGAATATAACAGCCTAACTTTCTGCAACGAGCTTAATTGGTAATTCATGTGCAAATTCAACAATTTCTTGCAACACATGGGGAGGTTGACGACTTTGTGAAAATGGCAGCTCGCCAACAGTGGAGTAACGCAAATCGTCCAGAAAAATTGTGACAATTTGCAGCTCACGGGGTATCTCTTCCTCACTACAAACTGGTGAGCAAGTTACACATTAAACTCACGGTTATTTTGCCAGCAGATTCTGGCCCAATGTGTTGGGTTAATACATTGTTCAGTTAAGTGTTTATGTACACATAACCTCTCATAGATGACACTAACTGTAGGGCAGTAAACTTTTGACATTTTGAATGGATAAATACTCACATGCAGTCTGTTTTATCCAATCAACTGCACTTTGGCTATAATATCATACAAAATATAAACGCACACCCACACATCATTAGCCAGTGATATGTTATTTTTTTTTAAAGTGCAATAGCTATAAGAACGTAAGAAATAGGAGCAGGCATAGGCCATTTGGCTCCTCGAGCCTGCTCTACCATTCAATAGTGTCATGCACATTGGAGATGCAATGACACAACATTCGCAGAGTAACTCTGAAGAGTCATGGAAAAAAAACAGACTTTGTCTTTAAAAAAAATGAACCTTTATTTTTAAAAACAAAGTGATTACTGACAACACAGCCGGCAGCTTACATCATCCAACTGCGCCAATCTGCGCACATGCGTAGACTGGTTCCCACTCTCTGCGCATGCGCTGCGTTCCGCAGTGCCAGGACTGGTTAGCACATGCGCAGGTGACGTTATCGCATAATGCAGGCAGATGGGGTTGGCGCATGCGCAGATGACGTCATTGCGTAACGCGGGCAGATGGTGGGGGGATCCGGGCTGGAGAGAGCAGGGGTTGGGGGAGAGCGGGTCTGGGGAGCGGGTAGAGAGCGGCTGAAGACCCTTCTGGTGGCGGGTGCGCTCTCCTCCTTCCCCCCGCCGCCCGGTCCCGACCCCTGCCTGCTCGCTCCCTCCCCTCCCCGCTCGCTCCCTCCCCTCCAGCCATTGTGTGCTGCCATGTGTTTAGGTTGCCATCGTGGGATTATTTGATCAGTGCCATCTTTAATCCTGGCAGCTGCCTGACGACGCAGACTATGACGTTTTAGTGGCACAGGCTGCATTTGCGCATGTGCCATTGCAGCGTCACCTAGTGGTGGCGTTGTCAGCAAACGCAGCCTTTTAGAACACTGAACAATGGTCCAAAATACCGAAGAGAAAGGGATTAACGTTTTGTATATTCAAATAGTCTGACAAAGACAAAGCACAAATCTTCAAAGTCAGCAGGTGATAATGATGCCTATCTTAGAGAGAGTGAATGAGAGTGTGAGAGAGAAGGTGAAGCTACTCGTAGCTGCTGGCCAATGCACATGCCCTTCTGGAAAAATTACGACATCTACATCATACAGCAGAGAAAGAACTAGAAGTGATCTTCAACAGAACCTTCAATCAAGAGAGAAATCTACAATCATCATAGGCCCTCTAAAACTCGAGTCACAAGCGAATTCAACAGGATTATCATATCACTTCTCCCCCACTAAAACCCACCTGTCACTGTTCTATCTGTTTCTTCTTGCGTGCGTGTGCGAGCAAATGCGTGAGTCAATGCGGTTGCGACAATTTCAGGATAAGGCGTATTGATCAATAAATTACTGCCTTTCTGTTTTTAAAAACCTACAAGAAAACCTGTCGCTATCTGGTTATTTGAAAAATAAAACAAAGGGGCTGAACTCTTAATACAAATACACTTGCTGTGGTCAGGTGGGGAATTGAACAGTGGGAACCACCCACGTCACACCACATGGCTGTAACAATAGGATTATGGCTGATCTTCAACCTCAACTTCACTTTCCCACCCAATCCCAATATCCCTTGAGTCCAAGAATCAATCTATCTCAGCCGTGAATATGCTCAACAACTAAGCATTTAATGTACATTATATTTGTTAATATCCCATTGAGCCAAGTAGCTTCTAGAAGCATGTGCACGTAGCCAATGTCAGACAAATGTACTTATGGATCCAAATGCTTGTGCATTAGTGACAGATGAAACACACTACCTACCACTTGATCTATTCTTGCGGTTAGACTTCCCACCGCTGAGGAGCATCTTTAGGCTGTTACGGAACATATCTTCACCCGCAGGGCTTGTCAGCGTCTACTCCAAATTCTATCAAATGAAACACATGAACCTGGTCAATGGCAACATATATAACAAGCTAAGGCAATAAAAGATTAGTATCCAAATGTAGATCACCTCTAACAGGACAAGCCCAAGGAAGTGATTCTTCCAGAAATGCCCAAGGGCTAAAAATTATATTTCTGTTTATAAAACTTAATTGTGTTTATAGAAAAAAAGACTTGCATTTAAATAGCACCTTTCATAACCACAGAACATCCCAAAACACTTCACAATCAATTAAATATCTTTGAAGTGTAGTCACTGCTGTAACTGTAGCAAACGCTGCACCCAAAGATGCGTACAGCAAGCTCCCACAAACAGCAATGTGACAAAGACCAGATAATCTGATTTTAGTAACGCTGATTGAGAATAACTATTGACCATGACACTAGGAATAACTCCACTGCTCTTCTTTAAAACAGTACCACGGGATCTTTTACGATCACCTGCGAGTTTAGATGGGCAATGTTCCCTATAAGCTGCATGGCCATGCAGCAATTCGGAAGTTCTCATGCCACATTAAACACTTTAGTTTCCCCCAGAATAAAGCACACAAAACCACAACAACATTAACTATTTATTAGAAAAAATAGGTCTTAACGACTAAAGAGACAAATCTATATATATGAAAAACTCCTCATTTCCTTAAGCCCTCATGCACACACATGCATTCAAAAAAAAACGGTTAGCTGGGGAAAAGGATTTTTTGGTTTACAGCTATTTCTTAGGAATAAAAAGGGAAAATTAAAATGATTGAATTTATCACGTTTTGGTGGGATGTTTTTGGTACAGTGAGGTGTCCCAGAGTCCAATAGTGGGATGCCACTCAACATCTCCTCAGATGAGGTTGATCGACGGTTTGTGATAGGTAGGCATTCAAGGCAATTCAACTGCAGCAGGCATCACGCAGGTCTTTCAACAAAGGGTATTGTAACAGGTCTGCTTGGGTTTTTAAAAAAAGTCCATCAGTAGAAGCTTTCTGGAGATTTCAGGGATTCTTCAAAGACTGGAGGCAATAGAAATCTGCTACCTGTCAGAGGTTTTTTTTTCTGAAAAGTAGTCTTCCTCTACAGAGAAGTAGCTCTTTTTCTCTCTCTCCAAGCAAATCACAGCCACATTTCAAATGCAGGATTTCTTTTCAAGAGATGCAAGTCTTCCTTTACAGAGAGAGGTCTTTTTTTCCAGTCTCCAGGCAGGTCACATCCAGATTTCAAACTGCCTGCTCCTTGTCCAGTTCACTGATCTTTTCACAATTCAAAAGTGAAACTAACTTCAACAATCAAGTCACATGACAATCATAAATCTTGACCGGTCATTCCACTGCTGAGCTGTTTGGAAACAGGTGCCTTGCAGCGTGCATTTCACTCAGTTCAATCCCAAATTTCTGCAATCAACAGAGAAAAATCCTATCCCTAGTTTTTAAAAACAGAGAATTCTAAGCTTTCAATACATAAACAACACTTCTAACATTAGATTAAAAAATTAATATTAGACTTCATTATTCTAGATGTGATCTTTTCTGTAGAATATTATTTCATGAAATATCACTTCCCCTCCCCCCCCCCCCAAGGCAGACTAGCAATGTGGGAAATTGGGACATTTCCCGAATACCTCCATAAATGGTCCCAAAGCTCTGTACTATGGGTGCCAACCTTTTTCTTTAAGAATCCCACAAACTTTTTGGGGGAGGCATAATCCTGCCCTCACCAAGTCATAAATGCAACTCAGTTGACCTGTTAAAATTGGGCTGAGAACCTCAAAACAGTGGAATTTTTGATCTCTGGATTCACAATAAGTTTGCCAATTCCAAAATTGAATTGTACCACTTTTGGTAGGCTGAATCCCACACAACAAACTGCAACAGTGACCCATTCCACCCTTCTGGCACAACAGGCACACGGAAGTTAGAGCCATGGTACATTACTCAGTTTATTTTGGGAGAGGTAACCAATTTCTCACTCGGACTTGTGAATTTTTCACAACTGTTAAATAATCTATGCTGTGAACTGTTAACAGTACAATCCCCCCTAATCATTGCTGAAATACTAAGAAATGAAAAACATTGTTTATTTTCACGTTACTTGTAAAATACATATATATTCATACTAATTAGTTAGAACCTTCAGTCTTGTGTCATCTTTAATATATCATTTATGGACCAAGCTCATTCTATCCCTCATGCAAAAGAAAAGTTAAAAAATATAATAAATAGCTCTTCGTTCAACACAATGTAAAGCTTCATAATTGTGGTTTGCAAGGTCATCAGAGCTGCGTAACTGAACTTGTGCCAAATAATGTGCATCTTTTATTCTTTTGTATCTCATTCTTTATGTATTTATGCTAAATATTTTCTGTTTGTGTTTAGAAATCCTCATGCAGGTTTCACATGAAGGACAGTCAATTCACAAAAAAACATACTGTCATTTAGTCATACTGATATATTTACACAAGTCCACAATAAAAATTACTTGAAAATTTTTAACAAAAGGTATATTATAACCTGTATTTTCCCCTCACAAAAATCATAGATGATCCTGTAATTGTGCCATACAAAAGTTGCAAACTGATTCCAGCCTTTGTGCAAACCCAGTACATACACTCTTTTCCCAAAAACAGGCATATTCCCTTGCAAAACATTAAGCAGAGCATATACTGCATATGACTGTTTAAGAACTGCACTGAAGATTTTAAGGGTAGAGACATGATCAAATACTCCATGGAACAAGACATGCTCATGACCTCTATGGAATGCAAGTAATGAGAACCATTAAGTATGAGCTGTACAACTCGAATATGCAGCTTGATTCTCCAGGTTGCGGTCAGGGAGAAATTTCACAGATCTTTATTTCTTGGAAGCTGTTTACCTCCCTCAGGATATCCAGTGGGTTGGATGAAATTTGAAGGTGACAAATTGTGTATGATCACATACATGACATGCTGACAATCAGGGAACAAGCGTACATGGCAACAGATTGAAAATCACAACCAAGGCCACACAAGCCCAAAAGAACACTACAAAGCCACTGCAGATCCTTAACAAGCAGAGGAAGGGCACTGCCCCAGTCCTACAGAAAGTCCATCAATAAAAAAAACAATCTTACATCATTTAAATAGACATCACCATTCCAGCTGTTGGAAAGGGATATTTTGACTTTATTCAAAAAGAAAAAAAGACACCCCCTATGGACCAAAAAAAATCAAAATAATTTAGGTTGGCAAAGCTCTCACTACCAAATCCAACAAAAGATATCTACCCTGATCCACAAAACCTTACCTTAGCTGTTTCAGACCTCCCATACATTGATCACCACCACTTTTCTCATTCTAGGTCTGCATCTTACAGCCAACAGCGCAAGTTAGAAAATCTTAATCTGTGACATGTCTGATTTTGAATCTATGATTACATAAAATATCCTGATGTGGAACAGCATTAAACAGGGACAAAAAAAAATCACTGCATTCCCCACATAGCTTACAGTGTGTAAATTTGCACATCTCAGCCACACAAGCAAATGGGGTAGTAAACATTGGTGAGTAGAAAGTACAAAAGAGGAAGAGAAGGGGTGGTGGTGGAGGGGGGGGGGGTGGTGGTGGTGAGGGGAAAATAAAACCATCAGCCAGAGCTCTTAATCCTGATATCTGCTGAAAAGGTACATGAGAACAGCTCAGAATTAGATGCCAGATGAAGACAGCTGTGACTCACCTGGCTCACCATTCACTCCTTGATTGCACATTTTTCATCTCTCACCCTGCCCCACCTCTCAGTGCAAAGCATTTCAATGCAGGTAGATACAATTGCTAATGTTTCTCTGGGCCAAAAGTTCTAACAATAATCACTGCCCAGATTCATATACAAAGCATGGATGACCAGTTGGGAAAAGTACCAGAGGGCCGGTAATGTATTTCATTATGAGCTACTACCTCAAGGAGGTAAAATTGAAAAAATACTATAAAATGCATGATCTAATAGATGAAGCAAAGACATAACTTTACAAATCTTGCACGTAAATCCAACCCTACTGGTAGAATATACTGACTGAAATTTTAAAAACAAATGACCCAGAACATTATTATCCTAGGTCACAAAAAAGTCCACAGGGTCTTGGATCAAAACGACACTAGGCAAGCAAGATCTAAGACACCCAACTATGCACTATCTGGCACACTGCATCAAGAAAGAAATGCACTGTAACTGAACAAGTCTAATTAGAATAAATAAAAAGGCTATCCCAAATACAGAAATTGTCACACAATACACAAACCAGCAATGAAATGTTAAAACTCAGAGCTAGGGAACATACACAAGAATCAACCCAGTTAAATGAGGATGCGCATCAGCGGCACTTTACGATACAAAGTAGAGAGGAATTAATCATTTAAAGTTTTCAGTTGCGTTTATGTATTAATTTTGCAGTGCACAAAGAGAGCGGAAAATCAGACATGTCAACTCAAACATCTTAAAACACCTCAGTTAATGGTCAGTTGCAGAGTGGCACCTTGGTACAGGTGAGGAAGTCTTCTGCCTGTCCTAACCTGGATGGGTTGACAGGTGAAAATAAAAGTCAAAATGTGTTTTTACAAAAAAAAACTGAATTAAAGGGAAATTTACTAACTTAACAGCAATTTAAAAACTGATCATACCAATCTTGTACAGTAACACAATGTAGATCACGGCTTTCACATATCCAAAAATAAGCAACACTCAGCATGACTATAGATTACACAACATTCTCATTTTAAGGATTCCCTTCCTAATGACCTAAATCCACAGAGCTCACTGCAGTCTATATTTTCTCCCATCAAAGACACAAAAGCTTATTTGCAAGACTCAGTATAGTAGCAAAAGCTGCCGACCATTATACATGAAAAACGGAATGGATTGTATAAATTATATATGTCATATAAATATATATATATTTTACATATATATATATTATATAATCAGGGTATGTGCATTAGGGGCTCTAACAGAGTCATGAACTCAGATGAGCTGCGCTTTCACAGTTTATATAGTACCATAACCCTGAGATTGTGTTAGTGTCTTAAATTCCAAGCCACTGTCTAACCTTGTCCCCAGAAAGCACTTAATGTGAATAGAAAAAAAAACGCCTTCCCCACATGGATATCTTTTAACTTTGATGCCAGTATTACAAAAGTAAAAGCATAATTTATTTTTGAAAAATCAATTTTATAAAACCATAGCCATCCCTCCCTCATGTAACATTTTTTTTGATGCCGATGATCTCAATTACAAAAAGACAGACTTGCATTTATATAGCACCACACACAAGCAAATGTCTCAAAGTGCTTTACAGCCAATGAAGTACTTTTGAAGTGTAATCATTGTTGTAATGTAGGAAACACAGAATATAGCAACGTTAATGTAGTAAAACATCCCAAAGCACTACATAGGAGCAGTTTCAAATAAAATTTGATACTGAACCATATAAGGAGATATTAGAACAGGTTTGGTCAAAGAGGTAGGTTTTAAGGAAAGTCGTAAAGGAGGAGAAAGAGGTAGAGAGGTGGAGCGCTTTAGGAAGGGAATTCCATAGTTTAGAGTTTAGACAGCTGAAGGTATGGCCGTCAATGGCAGTGTAATGAGATTTTGGAGGATGGTAGGACTAGAGAGAGTTACAGAGATAGGGAGTGGCGAGGCCATTGAGGGATTAAAAAAGTATGTAGAATTTTAATATCAAGGCAGTGCCTAACCACAAGGACTGGGAAAATGGGTGAGCGAGACCTGTTGAGAGTTAGGATGCAGACAAAGTTTTGGATGAGCTCAAGCTTACCTCAGACCCTTTTAAAAGACCGGTGACAAAAATTAAGCATCTCTGTTTAAAATGTGTTATGGTATTGATTCATTTCTGTTTGTCAGTACAAATGGGGTTAAAAGTCAGGTCACACTTAGAAAATGGCCTGTCTTACTTTGATGTAAAAGCTATTTTTTGTCTGGTTGGGTACCCAAGAGAAGGACAAAACAATTCAAATCAAATATATGTTTGGTTGGCAGCTCTAAGTTTGAGAGAGTGCAAGCAAGAAAATGAATGCGAGAAATTAAGACAACAGAAAACAAACCTATATTTAATTTTCAATTTTCATCATTCCCCCCAGTCATTTCTTTTAAAAAAGACTGGACATCTGAATTTATATTTTATTTTGAAGAAATTTAAGAGAGAACAGATGAAGGATGACTTTTCTGGCAGCTTAGGATGGCCAACTCATTTGCAACACTGTATCCTACATTGCAAGACCTGTGAGGTGGAGACGAAATGGCTGCTCATCCCAGCAAACACCAAGGCCCAGGAAGTTTAAGGGAACTACCTGTTCTTTTTAGCAAGAAAAGAAACACTGCTACCACTGTGTGACTGTCATGTGACAAGCCCCTCCCCATCTGTGATTTTAAGCTTGTGTTTCTCTACAGCAGCAAGGAGAAGCTTCTGGACTCTGACATGTGCAGACCCAAGTGGGGGGTCCCTCTCTCTCTCGCCATTTCAGCTTACAAGCTTCAAATTCTGCCTGTTGACTGACCTTAATATGCTCCAGCTACAATCAGAAACCCGTTGCAGGAAATCATCTGCATTGCTATCTCCAAGAGGTCCACCGAACCAGTCATCTACTTCTACAAACTAAAAGCCTCAGGGCCACCAAATTCAACTAGAAGCCAGCAGAATCACCAAATGCCACAGACTGTATACCCCTTTTTTCTGTGGATTCAAACTCAACTAATCTACCATTCCCCATTCAGTAACCTATGTGTGTGTGTGTGTGTGTGTGTGTGTGTAAACCTCTAGTGTGCAAGTGTGTGTGAGAGTGAAAGTTTTTTTTTCATTTTTGTTTTAGAGATGCAGCACTGAGACAGGCCCTTCCGCCCGAGTCTGTGCCGACCAACAACCACCCATTTATACTAATCCTACATTAATCCCATATTCCCTACCACATCCCTACACTAGGGCAATTTACAATGGCCAATTTACCTATCAACCTGCAAGTCTTTGGCTGTGGGAGGAAACCGGAGCACCCGGTGGAAACACACGCGGTCACAGGGAGAACTTGCAAACTCCACACAGGCAGTACCCATAACTGAACTCAGGTCGCTGAAGCTGTGAGGCTGCGGTGCTAACTTGCAATTTGATAGGTAAATTGGCCCTAGTGTAGGTAGGTGGTAGGTGAATGGTGGGGATGTGGTAGGGAATATGGGATTAATGTAGGATTAGTATAAATGGATGGTTGTTGGTCAGCACAGACTTGGTGGGCCGAAGGGCCTGTTTCAGTGCTGTATCTCTCTAATCTAATCTAATAAGGAGTGGTACTTGTCATGGGAGGTGGACAAAATACAAGTTGTTAAGAGTGTCATTGCTATATCTGCAATGATGACGTCATTATACTTAAAACTGACATTCAAAAGGATCAGTTAGTCTCAACATTCATGGAGTCGGAGAGGACGTAGAAAAGAAATTTTTTTAAAAATCAAGCAATCAGCAGGATCCCAGCCCAGATCTACATCCAATTATCCCTGTTTTAAGTATTTATGCCTGGACAACACGAGACCAAATCAGGCCTGGCTGTGACTTTCCCTCAAATTTGAAGAGGGCACCAATACACACAGAGTTGCATGTGAAGGACAGCCACCTGGACAAAGCACCAGAGGGTTGCAAGAACCTGCTACATCTGTGACCTGCTACTTTCAGGAGACTATTAAGAAAAGTAATTTAACGAGGAAAAAAAGACATTTTCAGCAATTAAAGGTTTTTTGGATGTGAACTTTAAAAATTCTGTAGGAGGAATCTGGCTTATTAAAGATCTAGATGTATTCTATATTTACAGAAACGTTAGCAATTTTCCATTGCTACAGTATTTCCTGCCATTTAAAACATCTTCTCAATTTAGCAGGACAAATAAACATTACACACTGAATACTGACACTACTTACTTTATGTATTAGTAATGCTGGACTTAGGCAAGCTATCAACAGACTTCTTTCCAGAAAAAAATTGCTTTATCTCAAATTGTCAAAAATCCAAGTACTTCACTAATGTCCTTCAGGAAAAGCAATCTGGCGTCTTTTCCCAGTCTGGCCAACATGTGACTCCAGACCCAGAGCAATTTGGTTGACTCTTAACTGCCCTCTGTAATGGCCTAGCAAGCCACTCAGTTGTATCAAACCACTGCAAAAAAATCAAAGAATAATAAAATTGGGCAGACCACCTGGCATCAACCAAGACACCGAAAACGACAAAGGCAAACCCTGCCCAGTCAACCCTACAAAGTCCTCCTCACTAAAGATCTGGGGAGCTGTGCCAAAATTGGGAGAGCTGTCCACAGACAAGTCAAGGAAGAGCCTAACATAGATATACTCACCAAATTATACCTTACAGCAAATTTTCCAAACTCGTCCATCAACATCCCTGGATATGTCCTGTCTCATCGTAGGACAGACCCACCAAGGAGTAGCAGCAGAGTGCAATACAGTTGAGAGGAAGTGGCCCTGAGAATCCTCAACATTAACTCTGGACACCAGGTCAAACATGGGCAAGAAATCCTCCTGATTAGCTGAGGAGGGCAGTAGGTGGTAATAAATGTTGAACACCACTTGGAAGAAGCATTGAGGGTAGCAAGGGAACAGAATATACTCAGTGCAGAATTTAAATGTCCATCACCAAGAGTGTCTCAGTAGCACCAATACTGACCGAGCTAGCCAAGTCCTGCAGGACATATCTGCCAGACTGGGCCTGTGGTAGGTGGCGAGAGAGCAAAGAGAAGGGAAAAACCTACTTGACCTCATCCTCACCAATCTACCTGTCTTGATGCACCTGTCAATGACAGTAGCGGCAGGAGAGACCACTGCACAGTCCTTCTGGAGACAACGTTCTGTCTTTACACTGAGGTCACACACCATTGTGTTGTGTGGCACTACTACCATGCTAAATGGGATAGATTCAGAACAGATCAAGCAGCTCAAAATTGGACATCCATGAGGCACTGTGGGCCAGCACCAGCAGAATTGTATTAACCCACAATCTGTAATTTCATGGTCAGGCATATCCCTCTCTCTAACATTATCAAGCCAGGGGACCAACCCTAGTTCAATGAGGAGTGTAGGAGTTCGTGCCAGCAGTAACACCAAGTATACCTCAAAATGAGATGCCAACCTGGTGAAGCTACAACACAGGAAGCCGTGCATGCTGAACAGCAAAAGCAGCATGCTATAAACAGAGCTAAGTGATCCAACAACCAACAGGTCAAAGCTCTGCAGTCCTGCCACCTTCAGTGCTGAATGGTGGTGGACAATTAGACAACTAAAAAGGAGGCTCCACAAACATCCCCATCCTCAATGATGGCATAGCCCAGCACATCAGTACAAAAGACAAGGCTGTAACATCTGTAACCATCTTCAGCCAGAAGTGCCAAGTGGATGAGCTATGTGGGCCTCTTCCTGAGGTCCCCAGCCTCATAGATGTCAAACTTCAGCCAATGTGATTCACTCCATGTGATATCAAGAAGTGGTTGAGCACACTGGATACAGCAAAGGCTATGGGCCCAAACAACATTGCAGCTGTAGTCCTGAAGAGGTGTGCTCCAGAAGTAACTATGCCTTTTGCCAAGCTGTTCCAGTACAGCTACAATACTGACATCAAACCAACAATGTGGAAAATTGCCCATGTCTTTTACACAAAAAACAGGACAAACCCAAACTGGCCAAAAACCAGCCGATCAGTTTACTGGACCAGAGGTTTCAAAAAGCGGGCCAAAATCTGTGTGGGAGAGGGACAGAGAGGAGCGGAGCCCGAGGAGTAGCAGGACCAGAGGTTTCAAAAAGCACGCCAAAACCCATGTGGGAGAGAGACGGAGCAGCAGGACCAGAGGTTTGTGTGGGAGAGAGAGAGAGAGAGAGGAGCGAAGCCCGAGGAGCAGCAGGACCGGAAGTTTCAAAAAGCGCACCAAAACCTGTGTGGGAGAGAGACAGAGAGGAGCGGAGCCCGAGGAGCCAGAGAAAAATCGAAAAGTGATATCAGAGTGACGTCATATTGAACAGTGAGAGCAGGGAAACAGAGAGCAGCTGGGGTCAGTATTTAGTTAAGTTTTTAATTTAATTTAATCGAATCAACATAGAGTAAGACTTGATTGATTTATAAGTATACAAACTAAAAGACAAACGCAGATTTTAAAAAATTAAAGATCATTCAGAAATTTAAATAACAAATTAAAATCTAATGATATAAAATAGAGATGCAGGACCAGCTGATGTGTTGTACCTGCATGATGTGGGAGCTGGTGGACCCCATTGTGGTTCCTGGTGAACACATCTGTAGCAAGTGTTGGCTGTTCGTGGAACTCCGGCTCAGAGTTGATGAGCTGGAGTCAGCTTTGGACACTGCGACACACCAGGGAGGGGGAGAGTTACCGGGACGCTGTGTTTCAGGAGGCAGTCACATCCCTTAGATTAACTACCATGAATTCGGCCAGTGGTCAGGGACAGGAGTGTGTCACTATGAGTGAGGCGGGTAGAGGGATCCAGGAGGTAGCGCTGCAGGAGCCTCAGCCATTGTCCTTGTCCAACAGTTTCGAGATACTTGCTCCCTGTGTGGACAAGAGCAAGGACTGTAGGGAGGATGAGCAAACTGACCACAGCACCGTGGTACAGGGAGCCATTCAAGTGGGGGGAGAAAAGAGAAATGTAGTTGTAATCGGGGATAGTATAGTTAGGGACATAGACACTGTTCTCTGTGGCCAGGATAGAGAGTCCCGAAGGTTCTGTTGCCTACCTGGTGCCAGGGTTCAGGATATCTCATCTGGGCTGCAGAGGAACTTGGAGTGGGAGGGGAAAGATCCAGTTGTCGTGGTCCACGTAGGTACCAACGATATAGGTAGAACGAGGTTAAAGGTTCTGCTGAGGGAATATGAGCAGCAAGGGGCTAAATTAAAAAGCAGAACCCAAAAGGTAACAATCTCCAGATTACTACCTGAGCCACGAGCAAATTGGCAAAGGGTCAGTAAGATTAAAGAGGTAAATGCGAGGCTCAAAGATTGGTGTGGGAGAAATGGGTTCGAATTCGTGGGACATTGGCACCAGTAGTGGGGCAGGAGGGAGCTGTTCCGATGGGATGGGCTCCACCTGAATCATGCTGGGACCAAAGTCCTGGCGAATCGCATAACTAGGGCTGTAGATAGGGCTTTAAATAAATAGTGGGGGGGGGAGGGTTCATTTGCATGGAAAAACAGGAAGTTAAAGGAGAAGGTAGGAGCGCAGGTTAGTGGTGAGGCTGATTGTTACCAGAAAATAAAAGGAACGGACAGAACGTGTGAATATCATATTGCACCAAGGAATCATACAAGAGTAGGGAAATTTAATAATAGAACAAACTTAAAGGCTTTGTATCCAAATGCACGAAGCATTCGGAATAAAATAAATGAGTTAATAGCACAAATAGAGATAAATGGGTATGATTTAGTGGGGATTACCGAGACGTGGTTGCAGGGAAACCAGGTTTGGGAATTGAATATCCAAGGGTACTCAGTATTTCAGAAGGATAGACAGGAAGGAAAAGGAGGTGGTGTAGCTTTGTTAGTGAAGGAAGAGATCAAACTGGAGATCAAGGCGTAGAATCAGTCTGGGTAGAACTAAGAAATAGCAAGGGAAAGAAGTGACCGGTGGGAGTAATCTATAGGTCCCCAAACAGTAGTTCTGCAGTGGGGCACAGTATGAACCAGGAAATACTGGGGGCTTGTAAGAAAGGTACGGCAATAATCATGGGTGATTTTAATATGCATATAGACTGGATTAGTCAAATTAGCAAGGGTAGCCTCGAGGGAGAGTTCACTGAATGCATTAGAGATTGTTTTTTTGGAGCAATATGTTGTGGAACCAACCAGGGAGCAGGCTATTCTAGATTTGGTGTTGTGTAATGAGGTGGGGTTAATAAATGATCTCATAGTTAAGGATACTCCAGGGAAAAGGGCGGCACAGTGGCGTAGTGGTTAGCACTACAGCCTCACAGCTCCAGGGACCCGGGTTCGATTCTGGGTACTGCCTGTGTGGAGTTTGCAAGTTCTCCCTGTGTCTGTGTGGGTTTTCTCCGGGTGCTCCGGTTTCCTCCCACAAGCCAAAAGACTTGCAGGTTGGTAGGTAAATTGGCCATTATAAATTGTCACTAGTATAGGTAGGTGGTAGGGAAATATAGGGACAGGTGGGGATGTTTGGTAGGAATATGGGATTAGTATAAATGGGTGGCTGATGGTCGGCACAGACTCGGTGGGCCGAAGGGCCTGTTTCAGTGCTGTATCTCTAATCTAATCTAATCTAAACATGCTAGAATTTCAAATTCAGTTTGAGTGCGAGATGCTGGAGTCCCACACGAGCGTTCTGGAGTTAAACAAAGGTAATTATATAGGCATGAGAACAGATTTGGCCCTAATGGACTGGGCAGGAAGACTACAAGGTAGGACAGGTGACGAGCAGTGGCAGATGTTTAAGGAGATATTCAATTTATCCCAACTAAAATATATTCCAGAGAGGAAGAAAGATTCTAGGAGGGAGAAAAAACATCCATGGCTAAGCAAGGAAGTAAAGGATAACATAAAGACAAAAACTAAGGCATACCCCATATTGCAAAGGCCAGTGGCAAGCTGAAAGATTTGGAAACTTTTAAAGATCAAAAAAGGGTTACTAAAAAAGCAATAAAAACAGCAAAGGTAAATTATGAAAGAAAACTAGCGCAAAACATAAAAACAGATAACAAGAGCTTCCATAAGTAAAAAGGAATAGAGTAGCTAAAGTGAATGTTGATCCATTGGAGGATGAGACTGAGGAGTTTATAGAAGGGAACACAGAAATGGCAGAGACGCTAAATCAGTATTTTGCTTCAGTTTTCATGGTGGTGGACACTAGTACCATCCCAATAGTACCAGGTAATGCAGAGGTTATAGAAAGGGAGGAACTTAGAACAATCACCACCACTAGGGAAAAGGTACTGAGCAAACTATTGGGGTTGAAGGCAGACAAGTCCCCAGGGCCAGATGGCCTACATCCTAGAGTCTTAAAGGAAGTGGCAGTGGAGACAGTGGATCCATTGGTTATAATATTCCAAAATTCTCTGGATACGGGAAAGGTTTCAGTGGATTGGAAAAAAGCTAATGTAACGCCCTTATTCAAAAAGGGAGGGAGGCAGAAAGTAGGAAACTATAGACCAGTTAGTTTAACATCTGTCGTTGGGAAATTGTTAGAATCCATTATGAAGGAAGTAATAACAGGACATTTAGAAAGTCAAAACGCAATCCATCAGAGTCAGCATGGTCTTATGAAGGGTAAATCGTGTTTGACTAATTTGCTAGAGTTCTTCAAAGCTGTAACAAGCAAAGTGGATAATGGGGATCCTGTAGATGTAGTTTATCTGGACTTCCAGAAGGCATTTGATAAGGTGCTGCACAAAAGATGAACACACAAGGTAAGTTCACATGGGGTTCGGGGCAATTTATTAGCTTGGATAAAGGACTGGCTAACCAACAGAAAACAGAGAGTCGGGATAAATGGGTCTTTTTCTGGTAGGCAAGATATAACTAGTGAGATGCCACAGGGTTTGGTCCTCGGGCCCCAACTATTTACAATCTATATAAATGACTTGGATGCAGGGATAGAAAGTACTATAGCCAAATTTGCAGATGGCACTAAAATAGGTGGGATAGTAAGTTGCAACAAATAAATAAGAAGTCTACAATGGATATGGATAGATTAGATAAATGGGCCAAAATTTGGCAGATGGATTTTAACGTAGATAAGTGTGAGGTTATCCATTTTGGTCAGAAGAATAGAAAGGCAAATTATCTAAATGGAGAGAAACATCAGAGTGCTTCGGTGCAGAGGGATCTGGGTGTTCTCGCGCATGAATCGCAGAAAACTAGTTGGCAGGTACAGCAGGTGATAAGGAAGGCAAATGGAATTTTGGCATTTATTGCTAAAGGAATAGAGTATAAAAGTAGGGAAGTGTTGCTGCAACTGTACAAGGCATTGGTGAGACCGCACCTGAATTATTGCGTACAGTTTTGGTCCCCTTACTTGAGAAAGGATGTAGTTGCATTGGAGGCAGTTCAGAGGAGGTTCACTAGGTTGATTCCAGAGATGGGGGGCTTGTCTTATGAAGAGAGATTGAGCAGTTTAGGCCTTTACTCTCTCGAGTTTAGAAGAATGAGAGGACATCTCATTGAGGTATACAAGATGATTAAGGGGATTGACAAAGTAGACGTAGAGAGGATGTTTCCTCTTGTGGGGCAATCTAGAACGAGAGGTCATAGTTTTAGGATAAGGGGTAGCAGATTTAAACCAGAGATGAGGAGAAATTACTTCTCTCAAAGGGTCGTGAATCTGTGGAATTCACTACCCCAGAGTGTGGTGGATGCCAGGACATTGGGTAAATTTGAGGAGATAGATTTTTTAATTAGAAATGGGTTGAAGGGTTATGGAGAACGGGCAGGAAAGTCTAGTTGAGGCCAAGATGAGATCAGCCATGATCGTATTGAATGCGGGAGCAGGCTTGAGGGACTGAATTGCCTACTCCTGCTCCTAGTTCTTATGTTCTCTCAATCATTAGCCAAGTAATGCACAGTGTCGTCAACAGTACTATCAAGCAGCACTTAATCAGCAATAATCTGCTCATCGATGCTCAGTTTGGGTTCCACCAGGGCCACTCAGCTCCAGACCTCATTACAACCTTTGTCCAAACATGGACAAAAGACTGAATTTCAGAGATGAGTTGACTGTGACTGTCCTTGACATGAAGTCAGCATTTGACTGAGTGTGGCATCAAGGAGCACTAGCAAAATTGGAGTCATTGGGAATCAGGGGGAAAAACTCTCCACAAATTGCATTCACAGAGAACACAAAGGAATATGGTTGCGGTTGTTGGAGGTCACTCATCTCAGTCCCAGGACATCACTGCAGGAGCTCCTCAGAGTACTGTCCGAGGCCCAACCATCTTCAGCTGTTTCATCACTGACCTTCCCTCCATCATAAGGTCGAAAGTGGAGATGTTCGCTGATGATTGCATAGTGTTCAGTAACCTTTGCAACTCCTCAAAATAATGAAGCAGTCCATGCCCGCATGCAGCCAAGACCTGGACAACATTCAGGCTTGGGCTGATAAGTGGCAAGTAACATTCGTGCCACACAAGTCCCAGGCAATGAGCATCTCCAATAACAGAGAATCTAGCCATAACCCCTTGATATGCAATGGCATTAGCACCGCTGAATCCCCTGCCATTAACATCCTGGGGGTTACCATTGACCAGAAACTTAACTGGACCAGCCATATAAATACTGTAGCTACAAGAACAGGTCACAGGCTGGGAATTCTGCAGCAGGTAACTCATCTCCTGAAATAAAAACAAGAAATGCTGGAACCACTCAGCAGGTCTGGCAGCATCTGTGGAAAGAGAAGCAGAGTTAACGTTTCGGGTCAGTGACCCTTCTTCGGAACTCATCTCCTACCTCCCCAAAGCCTGTCCACCGTCTGCAAAGCACAAGTCAAAAGTGGGATAGAGTACTCTCCATTTGCATGGATAAGTGCAGCTCCAACTACACTCAAGAAGCTCAACACCATCCAGGCCAAAGCAGCCCTGTTGATTGGCACCCCATTCACCACCTTCAACATTCATTCCCTCCATCACCGACGCACAGTGGCAACAGTGTGCATCATCTACAAGATGCACAGCAGCTACTCACCACACCTCCTTCGACAGCACCTTCCAAACCCATGAACCTCCACCACCTCGAAGAACAAGGGCAGCAGGTACATGGGAACACACCACCTGCAAGAAGCAGACCATCCTGAGTTGGAAATATATCACTGCTACGTCAAAATCCTGTAAGTCCCTCCCTGACAGCATTAAGAGTGCACCTTCACCAGGTGGACTGCAGCAGCTCACCGCCATTTTCTTAAGAGCAATCAGGCATGGGCAATAAATGCTGGCCTTACCAGTGATGCTCACATCCCATCAATAAAAAAATCAAATACATTTACAACAATTACAAATTTATAGGAAAAAGTAAAATAGACACCTGTGTTATAATATAGTAGATCCAAATGAGGTCTTGAGAGAGGGTTTACATGGCAGACAACAGATCCTTATAAATTAATTAAGTACAGCTACTACCAGGTCAGTTTAGAAGACCTTGGTGCACGAGTAGGACAATGGTTGCACATCCTCTCAACCCACAGATAAAACATGACCCAAAAAACACAGGAGAGAATAACTAAAAAGTACAGATTAGTTAAAGTCAACTATTAAAGGTATTGCATGGGGCACGCAAATCCTGTCCACTAACCTTACTTACTGTTCACAATTTTTATATGTACTTCTGTATCAACATGCACTACTGCCAATTGCTGTGTCAACATTTCTCATTCAATTTTTGATTCAATTCAACATTCAATGAAATAAAAACATAATAGGAGCAGGAGCAGACCATACGGCCTGCTCCACCATTCAATACACGGCTGTTCTTCTGCCCGCTCCCCATATCCTTTGATTCCCTGAGAGATCAAAGATCTATCTATCCCAACCTTAAATATGCTCAACGATGGAGCACCCACAACCCACTGTCGTGCGGAATTCCAAAGACACATAACTCCGAGTGGAAAAATTTATCCTAATCTCAGAAATAACTAAAGCGACCCCATATCCTGAGGCTATGTCCCCGTGTTCTAGATTCTCTAGGCATGGGAAACAACCTTTCAAGTATCTACCCTATCAAAGCCCTTCAGAATTTTGTACATTTCAATGAGATCACCTTGTTTTTTCCTGAGGTCTAGAGAGTATAGGCCCAATTTACTCAACCCTCTAATCCCAGAAACCAATCTAGTGAACCTTTGCTGTATCGCCTCCAAGGCAAGTACATCCTTCCTAAAATATGGAGATCGAAACTGCACTCAGTGGACTGGATTTAATGGGCCAACTGGACAGGCCCATAGAATTGCGGCAGTGGGGGGTGGGGGTGGAAGCCATCACCTTCCCTTTGCACCACTATTAAGTCGGAGGTGTGAAAGGCCGACAATGGACTTCCCACCAAAAGGCTAATTGGGCCCTTAAAAGGGCTATCAGCCATCTAAGGGCCTCTCCCCACTACCGCTAGAATTAAGCCAGTGGCAGGGGGCCTCTGCCACGCAGGGAGGTCGCCCAGTAAAATGAGGCCTCCTCCTTGGGCAACCTGTGGCCTATGGAGGGCCCTGGCAGAAAACAACCCATCTCTCTGAACAACTCCTCACCCACACCCACCACCCCCACCACTCATCGCCCACCCTCCCTTCCCCCATCACCAGGACCTGCCAGACTGGCCTCAGCAACCCCACCTCACTTACCTGAGGTCCAGATCTCCAGCACTGGACCGGGTTCCGAGGCCTCCTGTAGTACTGGCATGGGCACTGCTCCCAGTTGCGCTGCCGATACTACTGAACTGCTGGCCCACTGATTCGCCAGCAGCTCTTGGAAGCAGATTCCCCGACTTTAAAGGAACAGGGATCCCGGCGCCAGGCAGTTAATTGCCTGAGCACCATTGAATATGGCTGGGTGGCTCCGAATTACCAAAACGGGGTTTCCACCACCTTTTCAGCCCAGCACTGGAAGCCCCGCCGGCTCCACTAAATGTAGCCCAGTACTCCAGGTCTGCTCTCACCAAAGCCCTATACAATTGTAGCAAGACTTCCTGATTGTTGTGCTCCAGTTCCCATGCAATAGAGGCCACATGTTATTCACTTTCCTAATAGCTTATTGTACCTGCATGCTAACTTTCTATGCTCCTTGTATGAGTATACCCAAGTCTCTCTCAACAACATTTAAAAGTTTCATACCTTTTTAAAAAAAATTCTGCTTTTCTATTCTTGTTGCCAAAGTGAATAACCTCACACTTCTCCACATTATACTCCATTTGCCACTTTGTTGCCCACTCACTTAACCTGTGTATATCTCTTTGCAGCATCCTTATTTCCTTCCCCACAACTTACATTCCCACCTAGCTTTGGATCATCAGAAACTTGGATATATATTGCTCTTGGTCTCTGCATCCAAGTCATTAATATGGATTGTAAATAGCTGAGGCCCCAGCACTGATCCTTGCAACATTCCACTAGTTACAGCCTACCAACCTGATAACGGCCTGCTTATCTCTATTCTCTGCTTCCTGTCAGTTACCTTTTTCTGTGGCACTTTATTGAATGCCTTTTGGAAATCCAAATATACTACATTGTTACGATTAGGTGAGGAGGGGTCGAATGGCTCCCTTCTTTTCCCTCCCCTTGTTTTACCGCAACCAGTTTTTTTTTGAAAAGGATATACTTGCCAATTCAGTGAATGTTTAACTGTTTATGCGGTGTGATCATTAAACAACCAATTGGATGGGTTTTCTTGAGTTTAACAAAGAAAGAAGTTAGTTTAGTATACTTAAACCAATCTAAGCAAAATAATAAAACGTGCTCCGATTTTTACACACGCACAGACTCGATGTTCACTCACGCACACAAATAGATTACAGACTGAGGGGGAGGATAGATTGGTCAAATTAGAGCCAAGGGAAATAAAAGGGGTATACAGTCTGTGAAGGTTGGTGACTCGGCTATCTTCAGGCTGAACTCAACAGTCGTGTAACTTTCCCTCCGTGGTCCTGATGCTTCCGATTTAACAATGTAGACAGCTGATTTGGCTGTTCTCCTGGAGACAGTAGTGCGAGGATGATTTCCTTCAAGGAATCTCTGTCTCCAGCAGGGGTCCCAGTCAGCAGACAGGGTTTGAAGCTTGCAAGTTGGGTTGGAGAGGAGGAGGAGGAAGGAGGGGACCCTGCCCGGGTCATGTCTCGTCAGCATTTCAGCTGCTTGTCCCACTTACTGCAAAGAAAGCAGAAGCTTAAAAACACGAAAGATGGGCCAGTCATTTGACTGTCACCCCGTGATTCAAACATGGTCATGACTAGTGTATTCCCTCGGCTAACTTAATCAGTTCATGTCTGGGAATTCTCCTCTCTCAACTAGGAACCCATTATTCAATTATAGCTTGATGAGTTCATGGCTGGAAACTCCCTCTCGGCTAGGCTCCCATTGTCCACACAATTAGGTTCAATGGTTTGTCTCCATCAGTTGAATACCTCAGTGACTGCCTTGATGCCCTGCCAATGGGGACAGGATATGTGGTTCACTCATATTTCCCAAGTCATTGTCCTTGATAGGTCTTTGCAGACATGGTGCCTCCAGCTCAATGGATTGGAACGTAAAAGATAGGGATGCAAATTGGGGTAGCCATCTTTAGCTGCGAGCTCAAGTCACCTTTAGTCTCTGTTTTTAAAACTCAATTTGGGTTTCCAGCTGGTGGATTAAAAATAATCACTTGACATCCAGCACGTTTTCGTGATGACATCTACTGGTTCCCCTTTATCTAACCTACTAGTTGCATCCTCAAAAAACTAAAACACTAAATATATGTCCCTTTCATAAAACCATGTTGACTCTTTCCCGTCATTTTCAAAGTACATTGTTAAGACTTCCTTAATAATGGATTCCAGCATCTTCCCAACAATTGGTGTCAGGCTAACTGGCCTGTAGTTCCCCGTTTTCTCTCTTTTCTTGAATAAATTTGCTAACTTCCAATCCACTGGGACGGTTCTAAAATCTAGGGAATTTTGGAAAATCATAACCAGTGGATCCATTATCTCTGCCGCTATCACTTTTAGAACCCTAGGATGTAGACCATCAGGTCCTGAGGATTTGTCATCTTTTAGCGCCTCTAATACTTCTTCTCTGCTGATATTAATTCCTTTAAGTTCCTCACTCTTATTAGCTCCTTGGTTACCCTCGCTTTCTGGTATATAATTTGTGTCTTCTACTGTGAAGAAAAACACAAAATAGTTTAATATGTCAAACATCATTATGTAGTTGCAGGTTCTATGATGAGAGTTTCTTAAATCTCGTTCTCAACTATGTGCCCATCTTATTTTTTTTTTTAAACATATTCAACGGTGTGTAATGCCCCAAGCAATTATTTGAATTAAATAATGTTATAAACTGCAAAATAAAATTTGTCACTAAAAAATTCATACCAGCATATGTTACTTTATTACTTAAAGTAGTGTTACACCATATAGAACACAAACCAGACACACAGATTTACAATGACTGATCAAGTCAAATTCCATTTTATTAATTGACATAGATTCTGAGATCTTTATCTGTGACTTAGGAATCAAATTCATTATTTTAAAATTATTCAATTTTACCAAGAAGCTTTAACAATTCTACTTATTTTATCTTTATTTTGGGAAAAGAAAAACAATTCAAATTAAAATGAGCAAAGAGTGGCTCTCTTTCTCTTAAGATGCCTTCTGAAATTAAAAGTTAAAAGCTGTGAGGAAACAGACTGGTCAAAGAGGTGTTATGACAGAGGTGGGAGAAGTGCACCGTCCTTTCTAGTTCCACTTCTCCACAGGTCACAACATATATTTAAATCTTTGTACCCAGTTACCGATGCAGTCAAATACAATAACCAGATTTCTTTAATAAACAAAATTATCAGTTTATTATAAAACAAGACATAACCAGTAACAAAACAAAGCATTAACACAGTGAAATACAAAAGTTCCTTTTTTAAATCTTAGCCACACACACACATACACAGTTTACTTGAAAAAATAGAGATTTTCTCTTTCGAGCTCGGTTACCAAAAAAAGACAAAAAAGAATGCTTTGGCCAAATACTTGCTAATTCTTGAAGAACAAAAATGATATGGATAGATGTCAGTTGTCCCTTTTTGGTTTGGCATACCAAATACGCATGGACGGCTGTCACTGAGATCTTTCTAGAAGAGTTCTTTTCAGGTGATGTTCAAGATCAGTTTGACTGGCTTTCCAGGAGAAATGCAACAACAGGGGTTTCTGGCAGGCTTTTCAGGAGAAATGCAGTATCAGTTTCTCTATTTCTTACACTTAATTCTCAGGAAGTTCTCAAAGAGATGGAAGAGGATGCTGATGGTGACTGCTCTCTTGGCTGGTTTTCTCCAACTGCCTTCAAAACAGTTCACATCCCAAAATGCTGTCCATAGCGAAACCAAAAACAATATCTCAAGAGTCAAGCCTCCTGGCACCTATAAATCTTGACCTGTTATTTCTCTGTAAACATCTCTCCCAAGTCAAAAAGCCCCTGCTGGGTATTTATCTGAAGACAGGTGACTTCCATTAAATGCTGTTTTCAAATAAGACCTCTCAGTGTCCTTTCAATGACCCCAGTGGAAAAAAATCCATGGAATCCTTTTCAGTTTTCCAAATGTCTATAATTCTAAAATTTGAGTCTCCAAAAAATACTTTAAAAGTATAGAAGCACCATCATAACAAAGGTGAGTTTAAGTAGGGTCTTTGGAAAAAGTAACCTCGCTTTAAAGTTAGCCAGTCATACACCCAAACACATCCACAGCAAGGTCCAACACCAGCAGTGCAGCCTCCAAATTTTGGGGCTCTTCCTTTTTCTATGAAAGGTAAATGACATCATGAAGTCAGACAGCTGAATATTTTTATGCTGGATAGATTTTATTCCTGTCACATAATGGGACCATGGTACGGTACACCGAATTAAAATGATTTCTCACATTTGCAGATGTTTAAATAGTAAATAAATACATGTAATGAAAAAAATATTTACTTGATCAAGTCAGGAATAATCATGGCTAACACTATCACATGATTCTAAGTGAAAAACACTTCACAGTATAAAAATTGGTGACAATTGGCAAGGACTGGCATGTTAATGTATCTTGGTTTAGAATGTCAACCCATATAAACTGGAACAATAGGTGAATAGCTCAGAATTATTTGATTTTATAAACTGGAAAGTTCACAGTATTATAAATAACATTAGTGATTCCAACAGATCTATTCAAATATAATTACAGACAAAACTAAGTCTACCAGTCCAGTATAATTTAAGGTTTCAGTAATAAGTGTCCTTTTCCAAACACCAAAGGAAGTAACAAAGATAAAGATCTGCTGTTACTTTATTTGGAGTTACAAAAGCATATTCCAACAATCAACGGAATTACTGGCGTGCAATTACTTTATACCAAATGGCAAACAAATGGTGGGAGAGCATCTAACTGCAATATATAGAATTTGTCTGATATTGACTGCTCACAATTTTGATCTCAAAGCAAACAAACGCAAATCAGGATCATAAATTCAGCATTTCTAGAAACCATATTCATGAACTTAGAACTGGAGCAGATGGTGAAGTAGTAGTAATGTCACTGAACTAGCAATCCAGAGATCCAGACTAATGCAGAGGACACAGGTTCAAATCCCACTATGGCAGCTGGTTCAATTTAAATTCAATTAATGAATACATTCAACTACTTAATAAAAATCAGGAATTGAAAGCTAGTTCAAGTAATGGTGCCATGAACCTTTCATTGTTGCAAAAACGCATCTATTTTACTAACGTCCTTTAGGGAAGGAACCTGGTCTGGTCTACATGCAACTCCAGACCCACAGCAATGAGATTGACTCTTAACTGCCCTCTGAAATGGCCTGGCAAGCCAGTCAGTTGTCAAGGACAATTAGGAATGGGCAACAAATGCTGGCCTTGCCAACAACACTCACATCCCATGAAAGAATAAAACCTTTTTGTTTTTTAAATAATGGCTACTTTTGTGTCACTTTTATCACCATTCAAAACAGCAATACAAAACAACTTAAACCATCGAAGTTGCAGAAGGTTCAAGTGTTCTGAATGATAAAAATTGTATACCCATAAAAAAGAAATGAAGTATAGTTCACTAAATTTTCCATGTTCTATAAAGGTATCTCATCAAGCATCCCCATTTTCTTTTGGGCCATATTTTCCTGTCAAAATAACAGTAAGGCTAATGGCACCTGCCGCTACTTATGCGTAAATGGGAAAGCAATTTCAGGTGAGGAATAGATGCTTGGTTAAATTCCAACATCTAAAAGTTACTGTCTGAATTGTGTTGCTCCGCTGTCAGCATTGTGAAAACTGCATTTCACTGTCTGCCTCACCATTGACGTGCACTGATGTTAATTTGCTGTATTGCATAGCAAATACGAACTAAACTCTCCACAGCAAGTCCAGTCTTTACAAGTGCAAGCACATTACTGCCAATCAAACTCTGCATGAAAAGTATTAAAAATACACAGTCTCATTCTTTCAGGTATTAATTGTTGTTGGGAGATTTTTTTAAATGTTAAATTTAAAATATATATTTTTAAATTCCTTTTTCCTTTGTCTCCATTTTCTCTCTCTTTTAATTGACAGTAAATTTACGCACTCTCATTTACACTTATCTCTCAGTCCTTGTGCTGGTGAATTCAGAATCCTTCGATCTGATTGGTTAAGGAGCTGCTCTGTCAATCAGGTCACAAATACCCTGGGTTTCCCTTGCTACGCTGTTTTTAATTCATGAACACAGTGTTCCCATGTCAATATCACGTGGAACACATTGGACAACAACACAGTACAACTAATTAAGTCCTTTAACAAGCATTGAACCTCACCCTAAGATTTTCATTTATGTTTTCCTCACCATAATTATATGCATCATACCTTTTTTCTCCCCACAGAAATGGTAAGGATTGAGCCAGCAGGGCTTTAAGCCCCCGGTATTGTCATCATAAACCTGTTAATTCCCATTATAGCATAGAAAACCAGGAGATAAGTAAAATTAAGGGTGTTATGCTCACATGAAGTGCAACGATTGAAAATACAAGAACTCAAACTGAAGTTATAAAAATGAACTTTTCTTTTAAAAAGTGGAATGTGTCGGAAAAAATGGCTGCCAAAGGTGAAACCTGTATATTCAAACCGTCTTACTGTCTGTCAAGAACAAAATTCCAAGCTAAGAGGTGTCACTTAGGATTACTCAAGAGGTTGAGTAGATTAGGATTATTTTCATTAGAAAGACGGAGGTTGAGGGGGGACCTGATTGAGGTGTACAAAATCATGAGAGGTATAGACAGAGTGGATAGTAAGAAGCTTTTTCCCCCAGAGTGGGGGATTCAATTACAAGGGGACACGAGTTCAAAGTGAAAGGGGAAAAGTTTAGGGGGGATATGCGTGGAAAGTTCTTTACGCAGAGGGTGGTGGGTGCATGGAACGCATTGCCAGCGGAGGTGGTAGACGCGGGCACGATAGCGTCTTTTAAGATGTATCTAGACAGATACATGAATGGGCAGGAAGTAAAGAGATACAGACCCTTAGAAAATAGGCGACAGGTTTAGATAGAGGATTTGGATCGGCGTAGGCTTGGAGGGCCGAAGGGCCTGTTCCTGTGCTGTAATTTTCTTTGTTCTTTACACCCATCAGGCAACATTTTTGAATTTAATGGGTTTTTCTGAAACAAAGAAAGTGTGAAGCAGCCACATCCTGGGCCACTATCAGTCATCAAAGGGAAGGAGATCTACGTCTCCTACAGGCAAGATGAGAGACCATTTTGACTTCATCTTTGGAGAAAGAGAGAGACCCAGAAAAAACATCACGAAAGCTTGTCCAGCTGAGAGTTGGGAGAAATTCAGCAACCCAAAGAAGGTGCCCTGGTGAGTTTTTCATTTCAACTAGCAGCAAAGAGCTAAAAGTGATCTCCCATCCCTAGATTGAAGATCCAACTACCAAAGAAATCTACAAAACCCTGGCCTGCAACTTTAAAGGAGAAATTGACCTCCCAAAAGATTCAACAGGTTACCGTGAACCCTGAAAACCCATTTCACTTCAAACTCCTTATCTCTTTTCCTCGCTCTCTCTATCGCTTGTGTGCACGCGCAAGTGAATGTTTGTGCGGTTGCGACCATTTTGGGAATGAATATATTGCTCAATAAATAGTTAATCTTCTGTTTTAAACCTACAAGAAAACCTGTTGTCTGTTTGACAAATAGAACAAAAGGGTAAATGCCCTAGTAACAAAAACAATTTGCTGTGGTCAGTTGGGAGTTGAACAGTGGGAACCACTGACATCCCTCACCACGTGACCATAACAAGGGGAGAATTACCATACGAAGCTATTTTTTCAGACCATTTGATAACTACAGAAAGTAGATACTGGTCAGAGTTCCCACTCTCCACCACCCAGTGATTCCTACCATAAGTACACTTCAGAAGAGCAAAAATAGATTCATTAAGATTGGCCACTTGCAATGATATGTTACTTAAAGAACCATACACCACTACAAGTCACCACCTTCAACAGAGATCGGCTAGGGGAAAAATTGGAACATTAAAAGTTTTCTTTTTTAAAAAAGCGGTCAATTCTACAATAGTGGTACAAGGCATCAGTAACTGTGTCAGTGGCAATGGTTAACAAATTTTTTTGAAGGTCATTTAATTTGTTAATGTACTTTTTCTGCAACTGCATACGTTATAACCTGTAATCTATTATATACGTAGTTGTAAAATATGAATGGCTGCCTCTGTTATGTCTCATTTTAGGTCAAACAAAGAATGTTTATGTTTCTTATTCAGTCACACCACTAAAAGCAGGAAAGGTGAAGCAGAACTGCATAATTCATTTCTTTTTTTCATACCACCTGATACTGAACTTTACAATTTATCCTCCAGTATCTTGCGCATTATTTATACATGAATCTTGACCATGAGCGTCAGCAGGCTTCTTGATCTGGGTTTGGAGAAGAGCATAATATCAGTCGACCGCAACCTCCACACCCAATATACATGCACTTTTTCCACAGGTTTCTTAGGTAATGAGCAAAAGCAAGAACAACGGCCAACCTTCCTCAACATGACCCAAGAGACCAATTGTTGCCCAAGCTGAGATCAATTAACTCAGCACTGATTAGAGATCAAATGTGCATCTTACTGGTCTGCATGTCACAGCTCACCAGTTGATAAGCTTTATTGCTTTTCTGGCACGCGTTACTGACTTGATCTTCTCATTGCTGAAGGTAGTTTCATGCCAATTGCCAGCTCTTGGCCAATTTTATGGTTATCTGCTTTCCCTAATTCAGCTGCGACTCATTTTTCAGATGATGAACTAAATGCTCCAAAGTGGTATCAGCAAATAGTCACCAGGTTACTGATAAAGATGAAGTAAATCCAGCTTACACACACTACTGAGTCAGCGGCGCTTGAGATGGCTTGGCCATGTGAGCCGCATGGAAGATGGCAGGATCCCCAAAGACACATTGTACAGCGAGCTCGCCACTGGTATCAGACCCACCGGCCGTCCATGTCTCCGTTATAAAGACGTCTGCAAACACGACATGAAATCGTGTGACATTGATCACAAGTCGTGGGAGTCAGTTGCCAGCATTCGCCAGAGCTGGCGGGCAGCCATAAAGACAGGGCTAAATTGTGGCGAGTCGAAGAGACTTAGTAGTTGGCAGGAAAAAAGACAGAGGCGCAAGGGGAGAGCCAACTGTGCAACAGCCCCAACAAACAAATTTCTCTGCAGCACCTGTGGAAGAGCCTGTCACTCCAGAATTGGCCTTTATAGCCACTCCAGGCGCTGCTTCACAAACCACTGACCACCTCCAGGCGCGTATCCATTGTCTCTCGAGATAAGGAGGCCCAAAAGAAAGAAGAAGAAGAAATCCATGCACATTTGCCCAAGGAGCCTCTCTGCAGTCGTGTAATAAAGCAAATAATCAGAGGAAATTCCATATCCAATTCATCAGCTCACCAGACTTGGTGCACACAAGTCTTCAGAAAGGGGTGGCTGGCATTGCTTACTACCAATCAGAATGTTCTGAAAATATTCAGGTCCACTGCTGAGAATTCACTGAAAACATAAGAATGAGAATGAGGAGGTAATTCCTGGAATTATTGGATTTTTCCATCCGTTATTAGATTTGCATATTTTCCATTATTTATATTGCTGGATTTATGAATAAAAAGTACATTTTCTGCAATGTTAACACTGAACTTTGGATAGCTAACAGTAACTTTTGGCAGCAAGGACAAGGGGTCCCTCTGATTGTTAATGTGTTCCTTCATACAGCTGTATGGTACTGAACAGTGAAACCCTCCCAACTACTTTCCTTCCCTTCCTTAAGGATGTAGCTCATCTTGTGATACAATCCACAGCACTGGCAGCATTCCATTTCCATTGTTCAGATATGAGCCTGTCAGTGAGATTTCAATTATGGAAGACAGACACCATAGCTAAGCTTTTATCTACTTACAGCAGATACACATATATTTCAAAAGAGCTCAATAGATAGTGATCAGCAACATGTACTGTGCTGGATTTTTTTTTCTATTCCCAATCTACGGGCTCCGAAGCCAAAATATAGCAGTCCCGCTCGTGCCCCAGCTGAGACCAGCTAACTCAGTACACACCATGGGTCAAAACCAGGAACTCTAATCTGCACACCTACATTCCACACCAGAGTGCACTTACCCACTTAATCATCTAGAGACTGAAAATCACATGATGCCAATGTATTAATAGCAGAGGATCAGCTCAGTAAAATTCAGATTGCACTTCTCTAACCCCATGCCATACCAGTTCTCAATATAAACAGTGCTAAGCAATCTTTAATTATTAATAAAAAAGATACTCGAGAAGCATTGTCCATATTTGATCTTGAGGCAGATCGTTATTTTAGTGTATCAGAATTTCCAATAACTACAGTACCATGCTTGATCCTAAAGGCTTCTGCATCATAGTGGAAGAAAAGCTTGAAAACAGCATCAGACAAATAGAATAATCTCACACTCCAAGAATTATTCTCTCAGAGGAATACATGGAATTTGGACAGCACAGCGGAGCAGTGGTTAGCACCGCAGCCTAACAGCTCCAGCGACCCGGGTTCGATTCTGGGTACTGCCTGTGTGGAGTTTGCAACTTCTCCATGACCACGTGGGTTTTCGCCGGAACTCCGGTTTCCTCCCACAGCCAAAGACTTGCAGGTTGATAGGTAAATTGGCCATTGTAAATTGCCCCTAGTATAGGTAGGTGGTAGGGGAATTGAGGGAAGGTGAGGATGTGAGAGGGCAATGGGATTCATGTAGGATTAGTATAAATGGGTGGTTGATGGTCGGCGCGGACTCAGTTGGCCGAAGGGCCTGTTTCAGTGCTGTATCTCTAAATAAATAAATACATTTACTTCTTTTTTTTCCTAGACACTACAAATTTCTGAACATTTCCAGCAATTACTAACCTTCCTGGAACTGCTATCCTCAATCCAAAAGTTCAACATTTTCCTGCAAGAGGCAGGACATGTTTATGGAACTCTACAAAAAGGTCTGTTCCCATAATTTCTAACTTTAGCTAATGTGCGAGAGCAAAACACTAACAGGAGCCCAAGAATGCTTTTCTGTACCTTGTGGTCTGGTCAGGAGTGCTACTAGCAAAGGCCGAGTAGCAGAATACTGGCCCTCTCAGAATCGTTATCCTAATTTAACTACTTAGCAATTAAAACTTGTGGAGAAAATGGTTAAACAACACAGCACCTGTTACTTATACCCTGCTACCATCACTGAAATATTAATCAACTTCATTAAGCTAGGGCTATTGATGCTGGATGTTAAAAGGGTGGTCAGAGGAGCAAACAGCAATCTGCAAATGAACTTAACTACAGGCACTGAACATAACTGATTCCCCCAGTGCTACAACAGTAGGAAAGCTTTTAGAAGAGCTGAGAATAAAGGGGCAAATCCAAGCATGATTTTAAATAATTATTCACAAAGATCAATTTATTCAAGGATTCACTAGAGAAGACTTCAGTAACATGCTCTCCACAAATCCATGATAATCCAAGTGGGTTTAACAACTTCACGATCAAGGAGATGGAGGTCTTCATTAAACTCAAAAAGACTGAAACATTTTTTTTTTAAATATTCATGCATGGGATGTGAACATTTCTGCCAAGACTATCATTTTATTGCCAATCCTGAACTTCCCTTGAGAAAGTTGTGGTGAGCACCCTTCTTGAACTGCTGCAGTCCACGTGATGTAAGTGCACCCACATTGCTGTTAGGAAGGGAGTTCCATGATTTTGACCAGTGAGGATGAAGGAAAGGCGACATAGTTCCAAGTCAGGAAGGTGTGAAACTTGGAGGGGGACTTCCAGGTGGTGGTGTTCCCATGTGTATGTGCCCTTGTTCTTCTGGATGGTAGAGGTCGCAGGTTTGGAAGGTGCTGTCGAAGGAGCACTGGCGAGTTGCTGCAGTGCATCTTGCAGAAGCTGCACACTGCTGCCACTGTGTGCCAGTGGTGGATAGGGTGAATATTTAAGTGGATGGGGTGTCGATCAGATGAGCTACTTTGTCCTGGATGAAGTTGAGCTTCTCAAGTGTTGTTGCAGCTTCACTTATCCACGCAAATGGAGAATATTCCATCACACTCCTGACTTGTGCCTTGTAGATGAAGAACAGACTTTGGGACTCAGGAAGAGAATTACTCGCTAAAGAATACACAGCCTCGGACCTGCTCTTGTAGCCACAGTATTTATGTGGCTGGTCCAGTTAAGTTTCTGGTCAATGGTGACCCATACAGCGATGGTAATGCTGTTGAATGTCAAAGGAAGATTAGATTTTCTGTTGTTGGAGATGAACCTTGCCTGACACTTAAATGGCCAAGTAACATTCTCACCACACATCAGCCCAAGCCTGAATGTTGTCTTGATCAGCAAGCATCGCCACTTCTGACCTATGTCTAAGGGAAGCTCATTGCTGAAACAGCTGAACATGGTTGGGCCTAGGGACACTGCCCTGAGGGATGCCTGCAGCAATGTCCTGGGGATGAGATGATTGGCCTCCAACAACCACAACCATCTTCCTTTGTGCTAGGTATAACTCCAACTAGTGGAGAGCTTTCCTCCTGATTCCCATTGACTTCAATTTTGCCACACTTGGTCAAGTGCTGCCTTGATGTCAAGGCCGGTCACTCTCACCTAACCTAGGAGTCTATTTACTCAAGGCAAGGAAACACAAGATGAGATTTATGAAATGCTTACAGGGGTTATAATATCATGCAGCAGTTGATGAATAATGGGAAGGGCTCTGTTAGATTGGAAACAAGCCAGTGTAACACTCAATTTCAAAAAAACTGACAAAATAGGTGACAAAAAACATTAAGACCACAGGCCCATTGGTCTTGTATCAATAATAAATTAAATTGTGGAACTGACTTCAAGAGCAAAGTTGACGATGACTTGTATGATAATCTAATATACAAAAATCAAAAAAGAAATTAGGAAAGCAAAGAGAGGGCATGAAAGAATATTGGCAGGCAAAATCAAGGTGAACCCAAAGATGTTTTATCAATACATTAAGAGTAACAGGATAACTAAGGAGACAGTAGGGCCCATAAAAGACCAAAAAGGTAACCTGTGTGTAGGAGCGGAAGATATTGGTATGGTTCTTAATGAATACTTTGCGTCTGTCTTCACAAAAGAGGGGGACAATGCAGATATTGTAGTTAAGGAGGAAGAATGTGAAGTATTGGATGTGATAAACATAGGGAGAGAAGAAGTATGAATAGGATTAGCATCCTTGAAAGTTGATAAATCACCAGGGCCAGATGAAATGTATCCTAGGCTGTTAACAGAAGCAAGAGAGGAAATAACAGAGCGTCTGACCATCATTTTCCAGTCCTCACTGGATACAGGTGTGGTGTTGGAGGATTGGAGAATTGCTAACTTTGTACCTCTGTTTAAAAAGGGAGCAAAAGATAGACCGAATAATTCCAGGCCAATCAGTCTAACCTCAGTAGTGGGCAAATTATTGGAATATATTCTGAGAGACAGGACAAACTGTTACTTAGAAAGGCACAGGTTAATCAAGGATAGTCAGCATAGATTAATTATGGGAAGATCTTGTTTGACCAACTTGATAGAATTTTTTGAAGATGTAACAAAATAGATGAGGGTAGTGCAGTTGATGTGATCTACATGGATTTTAGAAAGGCTTTTGACAAGGTCCCACATGGCAGACTGGTTAAAAAAATAAAATCCCATGGGATCCAGGGAAATGCAGCAAGGTGGATACAAAATTGGCTCAGTGGCATGAAACAAAGGGTAATTGTTGATGGGCGTTTTAGCGACTGGAGGGCTGTTTCCAGTGGCGTTGCGCAGGGCACAGTACTGGGTCCCCTACATTTTGTGGTATATATCAATGATTTGGATGTAAATGTAGGGGGCATGATCAAGAAGTTCGGGGTCGACACACAGATTGGCTGTGTGAAGGATAGCTGCAGGCTAAGGAAGATATTGATGATCTGGTCAGGTGGGCAGAAAAGTGGCAAATGGAATCCAACTTGGAGAAGTGTGGGGGTGATGCATTTGGGGAGGTCAAACAAGGCAAAGGAATACACGATTAATGGAAAAATGCTAAGAAGTGTAGAGGAAGTAAGGGACCTTGGAGTGAATGTCCACGGATCCCTGAAGGTAGCAGGACAGGTCGATAAGGTGGTTAAGAAGGCATTCGAAATCCTTTCCTTTATTAGCTGAGGTATAGAATACAAGAGCAGGGATGTTATGCTGAAACTGTATAACACATTGGTTAGGCCACAACATGAGCACTGTGCGCAGTTCTGGTCACCTCATTACAGAAAGGATGTAACTGCACTAGAGAGTGTACAGAGGAGATTTACGAGGATGTTGCCAGGACTGGAAAAATGCAGCTATGGGGAAACATTGGATAGACTGGGGGTTGTTCTCCTTGGAACAGAGAAGGCTGAGGGGAAATCTGATTAAAATGTATAACATTTTGAGGGGCCTGGATAGAGTGGAGGTGAAGGGTCTATTCACCTTAGCAGTGATGAGGGGGCATAGATTTAAAGTGATCGGTAGAAAGATTAGAAGGGAGATGAGGAAAAACTTTTTCACCCAGAGGGTGGTGATGGTCTGGAACTCACTGCCTAAAAGGGTAGTTGAGGCAGAGACCCTCAACTCATTCAGAAGAAGTCTGGGTATGCACCTCAAATGTCATAAGCTGCAGAGCTACAGACCAAATGCTGGAAGGTGGGTTTGGATAGGTGGATCAGTTTTCGGCCAGCACAGACACGATGAGCCAAATGGCCTCTTTCTGTGCCTTAAACTTTCTATGATTTGTTTTATGATTCTACAACTAAAATAGTTTCAAAGGGGGAAGGTCTTGCCTGAACAGTCTGACTTTGACAAAGTTATATCCTGAGTGGACTGCAGAAAGCCTTAGCTACAAGATGTACCTAGATTTCCAAAAGCTTTCAAAAAAGTCCCAACGTAAAAGGCCAAGTACGTTGGAATTCAAAGTTTAACATTGAAATGGACAAGATATTGTCAGATAGGTAGGAACCAATGAGCACTTGTATAGGCAGTGATATTAATGCATGTGAGGCAGAGATAAAAAGTGTGAAAAAATGGGTGGCCAATCCAATCCCGCGGGGCGACTTAGGTTAACAACTTGAAGATAGGTCTTTCAAGTGACACAAAATCATTTGAGGAAAAAAGCTGTAACTTCAATCCCCAAAGCACCAGTAAAAATTCATTAAATGAGAATGTAACTTGATTTATTCAGTCACTAAATCAGTTGCCCTGATATTATTCTATATGTGCAATAAACATCCCTAGTGTTATTAAAAAAAAACTAATTCCTATTACTCAACATTAGCAACACAGCAGATCCACTGGTAAATAAAAACACATGTTTTTAGCTCTTAAAGTGGCAGCATGCATGCAAATCAATAAGACCAGGAGTCGCTCGTATACCAAACAATAGCACTTAGTAGAGCCAAGCGGCAATGTGATTGTTACAAGGTAAATCTCAATACACTGTTAAAATCCTTGCATAAAAACAGTGTTAAGCTGCCAACATGCACTCACTCCCAGACAGGGAAGATATGGTTTCTTTCCACATGGTTTGTCTTTTTCTATCTGAATCATTCCTGATAAGCACAATTTTTGTCTCTGCTTGGAGCAGGGAAGGCAGATGCTTCGACAAAATAGATCATGGTAAATACAAATTTATGCTTGGATCAGACTCTCCTAGATTCAATTACAGTCTCTGAAAAATTAGCTAAGGCAGTGGTGGGAGGATGTCTTTTTGTGGGGTGGGGAGTGGGGAGAAATAAAGGGAGGGGAAAATAGAGAAATAAAATACTAGCCACAGTCCTCACTACCAATCGTTATCTATTGACCATAGCAGAAAAGTGTAATTATGAGACTGTCAGGTAAGAAAAGGATCATGTTCAGCTAGGATATACTGTTGCGTCAAACAGCCTGCTAAAATGTGTTTTGGCTTGCAGATAGAGAATGCCATTTCAGCGAGGCACTGGGTGGCTCAAAAATACCCATGAAATTGTACCCCAGGAATCAGCACCTTTAGGAAAGGAGAAAAGCCGGAAGAAAATATCGATAGGAATGAATGAAAATGATTCACTAGAAATTTTCCTCGTGTATTTAGTATGGATAAATCTGCTGACTTGAGATTTTTCCACAGAAAGGCATTTTCCATCAGTAGTAAATATTTCACTTTGATCTTCAGTGACATCAAAACCTATTAGGACGAACGTAATGTCGCCACATCCTGTGCTCAGAGACAGCAGAAAGAAGTACAGTCAATACTGATAATTTAAGCTATTTCAATAGCTCCCTACTACCTCCACTGCCTTCCCCTGCACGACAAACACATATGTACACAGTGGCACAAACTATCAAAGATGGTACAATTTCCACTGTGACACATAGCACCTATAACACTAAATGAAAATGCAACCTGCCTATTGCAGTAAACACAAATATCACCATCCTCAATGATGGGGGAGCCCAGCACATCAGTGTAAAAGGCAAGGCTGAAGCATTAGCGACCAACTTCAGCCAGAACTGCCAAGTGGATGATCCATTTCGGCCTCCTCCTGAGACGCCAGTCTTCAGCCAATTCGATGTACTCCACATATCAAGAAATCTCAAGGCACTGGATACTGCAAAGGCTATGGGCCCTGACTACATTCCGGCAATAGTACTGAAGAAGTGCTCCAGAACTGGCCACGCCCCGAGCCAAGCTGTTCCAGTACAGTTACAACACTGGCACCTACCCGGCAATGCGGAAAATTGCCCAAATATGTCCCATACACAAAACGCAGGACAAATTCAATCTGGCCAATTACCATCCCATCAGTCGACTCTCGATCATCAGCAAAGTGATGGAAGGTGTCCTCGGCAGTGCTGGCAAACGGCATTTAGCAATAACTTGCTCACTGACTCTCAGTTTGGGTTCTGCCAGGGCCACTCAGCTCCTGACCTCATTACAGCCTTGGTCCAAGCATGGACAAAAGAGCTGAACTCCAGAGGTGAGGTGAGAGTAACTGCCCTTGACAAGCCCCATCATCCGGATACCTCTCAAATCTCAAAATCTATTATGACCTACCTTCAACCAGCTTACTGATTCATGCTTACTGTCCACAGCTCTCTGGAAAAATGCCTGAGATTACATGAAGGGTGCTATTAAAATACATCACAAAAAAGGTGATTGAAAACATCTATCGACCCATAACTATGATGGCACTGCAATAGACAACTGCTGTGTTAAGTTAGAGTAGCACATCATGGATTCCTATATTCTGGCTTCATGAGTTGGGACTTCATGGACCTCCTGAGAAAAGAGAAAAACCAGGAGTTGTTCCCATACATCTCTCCCCAAATGACAAACAAGATACATGGGGAGTTCTGCACTGTTGGGAAGCACTCCCAAAGGACAGTAATTATACAGATTTTCCAGCTGGTGAAGGCAGGCTAATAGACTTTTTAAAAAAAAGACAGAGGAAGGAGACCACTCATCCGAGGTAAGCAGTCTTGCACAGCAATAGTCATATGACCAGACACAGGGAAATTAAAACAAAAATTGCTGTCCAACTCAAGAGCAGGAAACTAAAATTACTAACTAAACACAGTATAGGTTATGGATGTCGTGTCTTAATGGGGTTCTGTTTGTCTTGTTGGATAAAGGTAGTGCAAGAAAGTGCATGTTCTAACAGTGGAAAAGTGCAGCCATTCTCAAAACAGGGGATGCAGCAGCATAGTGGATATGGTACTGGACTAGAATCCAGAGGACTGGACCAATGATCCAGAGACATGAGTTCAAATCCCACAACTTAATTTCAATTAATTAAATAAATCTGGAATAAAAGGCTAGTTAGCATCAGTAACGGTGACTATGAAACCACCAGATTGTCATAAACATAGAAAATAGGAGCAGGAGTAGGCCATTCGGCCCTTCGAGCCTGCTCCGCCATTCATTATGATCGTGGCTGATCATCCAACTCAGTAACCTGTTCCCGCTTTCTCCCCATACCCTTTGATCCCTTTCGACCCAAGAGCTATATCTAACTCCTTCTTGAAAACATACAATGTTTTGGCCTCAACTGCTTTCTGTGGTAGCGAATTCCACAGGCTCACCACTCTCTGGGTGAAGAAAATTCTCATCTCAGTCCTGAAAGGTTTACCCCATATCCTTAGACTATGACCCCTGGTTCTGGACTCCCCCACCATTGGGAACATCCTTCCTGCATCTACCCTGTCAAGTCCTGTTAGAATTTTACAGGTTTCTATGAGATCTCCCCTCACTCTTCTGAACTCCAGCAAATATACTCAAATCCTCTCGCTATGAAGGCCAACATACCATTTGCCTTTCTAACCGCCTGTTGGACCTGCATGCTTACCTTCAGTGACTGGTGTACGAGAACCCAGGTCTCGCTGCATATTCCCCTCTCAGTTTATAGCCGTTCAGATAATAGATAAAAACCCATCTGGTTCACTAATGTCCTTTAGGTAGGTCCTTACCTCGCCTATATGTGACTTCAGACCCACAGCAACGTGGTTGACTCTAAACTGCCCACTGAAATGACAAAGGAAGCCATTCAGTTGTATTCAAGAAGGCAGCTCACCACCATTCTCTCAAGGGCAGTTAGCAATGGGCAATAAACAGTGGCCTTGCCAGTGGCGCCCACATGCTGTGAATGAATGAAAAATTAAATATGTGGTTGAACCATTTGTGGGAAACATTCCATTAGGAACAGTTTCTTCCCAGAAGTCAAAGAAATACCAAGCAATCTAAGGGCTTTCAGGAGGGTCACTGAGTACAAACTGCACCTCCACTGAACATGAATGGCAAGTACCATAACCAACATAACTACTCGCATGCAGGGCCTACTCCTCACAAGCTCCCTCCCCAGGCCTAATTAATCTTCAGAAACCAAGACTAAAACAGGCTACCTCAAAACCCTTAACCCACTTGGTTCCTGCTACAAGCAGAGTCATTAAAATAAACTTGGATGCACCAATACACTCCTTCCACAATCACCATGTAATGAAAATATACAATGCCTTCATAAATTATGACTGTGGATGTACACTTAAGAATTCAATATAAAAAAATCTGGACAATCAGGGATTAACCAATGTAAACTCTGCCTCCATTATATAATTTACTGATGAAAAGTGACAGTATACTTTCATTTTAATAAGGTTTATGTTTTAAAAATCCATACTTCACCAGTGGAAACTAATTATTAATAGTCCCCCTAAGGACTTCCTGACCTCCATCAAAGACCTATTAAAAGTATGATATAAGGTCAGTCAAACAAAACACTTCATTTGCCATAAGCAAAATCTGACCATAATCTCAAAACATGAATCCAGTTTCACAGCTGCAATTTCTGTATTATCTACAATCTTCCTGCATGAGGTTAGAATGATCAACATTTGTTTAATCTGTATCAATAGCATGCAATGCTTTTTAAATATTCAATACTCTTTTTCCCCATTCTCCTCTCCAAGACATGACTCTGAAGACACCAGAGGCCCTCTATTAACCTGCCAAAGTTGAGCCAAGCTAGAGTACTGCAATGCCACTCAACCATAGAGGACGTCAATGCTGAACGACATCCTGCCCTTCAACATCAATAGTTTCCTGCAGCAATCACCCGACAGTAATCAGGAGCAGGAACCTCAACTTAATTTCTACCTTCTTAACTCAGAGATAACTGTAACACCCATTTGCTGTTTTGACTGAAATTTGTTAAATGTAGATCAGGAATCAAACCTGGAACCCCACAAGTGTATATTATTCTTGTATCTAACATGCCAATAGTTACCGACTCACTCAAATTGCTAACTTATGAACAAAAAAATTTTTTTTAGTAGGAAAGCTCAGTTGGCATCAGCATAACAATCTTCCCTCCCCCCACACCAATGCCACAAGAATCAAAATAGGTGGATATTAAACCCATATCCAATATCATAATCTATAAATTAAATGCACCTCACATTGTCATCATTTACCTTCGGATACAACTACTAAATCACCACTTTATGTCAGTCCTTGCCCTACCTGAACTGGAACCACTGTTGCATAAATTAGAGTGTGTGGAACAAGAAGTATGTCAAGTGAAATCCAAATATAAATTTATATAATGGATGATTTCATCAGTGCTACTGCAAGAAAGGGATCCACCATTAACATGTTGTTCTCCCTTCACGAGCTACAGGAGAAATGCTGCGAACAACAGATGCCCCTCTACGTTGCTTTCATAGATCTCACCAAAGCCTTTGACCTCGTCAGCAGACGTGGTCTCTTCAGACTACTAGCAAAGATCAGATGTCCACCAAAGCTACTAAGTATCATCACCTCATTCCATGACAATATGAAAGGCACAATTCAGCATAACAGTGCTTCATCAGACCCCTTAACTATCCTGAGTGGCATGAAATAGGGCTGTGTTCTCGCACCTACACTGTTTGGGATCATCTTCTCACTGCTGCTCTCACATGCGTTCAAGTCTTCAGAAGAAGGAATTTTCCTCCACACAAGATCAGATGGCAGGTTGGTCAACTTTGCCCGTCTAAGAGCGAAGACCAAAGTACCACGGAAGGTCCTCATCAGAGAACTCCTCTTTGCTGACAATGCTGCATTAACATCCCACACAGAAGAGTGGCTGCAGAACTCACCGACAGGGTTGCGGCTGCCTGCAATGAATTTGGCCTAACCATCAGCCTCAAGAAAACAAATATCATGGGACAGGACGTCAGAAATGCTCCATCCATCAATATCGGCAACCACGCTCTGGAAGTGGTTCAAGAGTTCACCTACCTGGGTTTAACTATCACCAGAAACCTGTCTCTCGATGCAGAAATCAAAAAGCGCATGCGAAAGGCGTCAGCGGCTATGTCCAGACTGGCCAAGAGAGTGTGGGAAAATGGCGCACTGACACAGAACACAAAAGTCAGAGTGTTTCAAGACTGTGTCCTCAGTACCTTGCTCTACAGCAGCGAGGCCTGGTCAAAGTATGTCAGCCAAGAGCGGCGTCTCAACTCATTCCATCTTCGCTACCTCCGGAGAATCCTTGGCATCAGGTGGCAGGACCGTATCTCCAACGCAGAAGTCCTCGAGGCGGCCAACATCCCCAGCATATACACCCTACTGAGCCAGCGGCACTTGAGATGGCTTGGCCATGTGAGCCACATGGAAGATGGCAGGATCCCCAAGGACACATTGTACAGCGAGCTCGTCACTGGTATCAGACCCACCGGCCGTCCATGTCTCCGCTTTAAAGACGTCTGCAAACGCGACATGAAGTCCTGTGACATTGACCACAAGTCGTGGGAGTCAGTTGCCAGTGATCGCCAGAGCTGGCGGACAGCCATAAAGGCTGGGCTAAAGAGGGGCGAGTCGAAGAGACTTCGCCGTTGGCAGGAAAAAAGACAGAAGTGCAAGGACAGAGCCAACTGTGTAACAGCCCTGACAACCTATTTTATCTGCAGCGCCTGTGGAAGAGTCTGTCACTCTAAAATTGGCCTTTATAGCCACTCCAGGCGCTGCTTCACAAACCACTGACCACCTCTAGGCGCTTACCCATTGCCTCTCGAGACAAGGAGGCCAAAGAAGATGATGACCGCAAGAAACATCAGATAAATATCAGAGGACATGTATGGAGGCCTAAGCAGAGGCCTGGAAACAAAATTTCAACTTGGTTTAGTTTCTTTTTGAATGGGACCAAGTGAAATTTCACTCTGGCCTCAGCATAACTAAATAATCATAGATTACCTTCTGTAATTATGGTCTGTTACATTTGGCATGCATATCATCTTGCATATATTTTACAATTAAGTATTCTGACATTGTTGGCAATAAAGTCCTGGGACACTGTCCATTCAAGAATTCAGCATCATACTTAGTTTAGCAATTTTCCTTTGCCCTCTCATATACAAAAGTTTTATTTTATTCGTTCACAGGATGTGCTTGGCCAGCATTTACTGACCATTTCCAACTGCCCTCGAGAAGGTGATGGCGAGACGCTTGCTTTAACCTCAGCAGTCCATATGGCAAAGGTATTCCCACAATGCTGTTCAGTATGAAGTTCCAGGACTTTGACCCAGTGACCATAAAGGAATGACTATTTGCCCAAGTTGGGATGATGTGCGAATTGGTGGTGATGGTGTTTCCATACATCTGCTTCACTTGTCCTTCTAGGTGGTGGAGGTTGCAGATCTGGGGCAGTGCTGTGAAAAAGCCTGGGCGGATTGCTGCAGTGCATCATATAGATCGTACACACTGCAGCCACTGTGCACCAGTGGTGGATTGAGTGGATGTTTAAGGCGGCGGATGGACTCCAAATCAAGCAGACGGCCTTGTCCTGGACGTTGTCAATCTTCAAATGTTGGTAAAGCTTCACCCATTTAGGTAAGTGGAGAGTAATTCCATCGCACTCCTGATGTACTTTGTAGGTGGTGGAGATATTCTGGGGAGACAGGAGCTGAGTTACTCACCACAGAATACCCAGCTATGACCTGTTCTACTAGCCACAGCATTTAGGGGGCTGGTCTGTGGACAGGGCTTTAAACTAACAGGGGGGGGTGGGGTGGAGGGTTTAGGTAAAGAGAAATTTAGAAATCCAAAGAGAGGGGTCAGGGCATCGGAGCATGTTAGTGCTGTGGGTAACTCCCAACAGAATGGGAGAGGAAGGAACAGAGAGTTTGACAATAATTGTACATCGGCAAATAGGGTCATTGCAGGGAATAGAGGTAAAAAAAAAAAATGAAACTGAAGTTCCTTTATTTGAATGCACAAAGCATCTGTAATGATAGATGAACTAGTGGCATGAAGAGAGGTAAATGATCTAGATCTAATTGCCATTACCGAGACATGGTTACAAGATCATCAAGGTTGGGAAATAAATATTCCAGGGTGCACAATATTTTGGACAGACAGACAGAATGACAAAGGAGATGGGGTAGCCCTGATAGTAAAGTATGGCATAAAGACATTAAGAAGAAGGGATCTGGTCTCAGATCATGAAGTAGAATCAGTTTAGGTAGAAATTAGGAATAGCACGAGTCAGAAAACACTGGTGGAAGTAACTTATAGGCCCCCCAACAGTAGTTATATTATTGGCAGAACATTAAATGGGAAATTATTGGAGCATGTAAAAAATGGTAATCTATTAATTGTGGGGAATTTTAATCTGCATATAGACTGGGACAATCAAACTGGCAACAGTGCTCTAGAAGATGATTTTGTAGAATGCTTTTGTGACAGTTTCTTGGAGCAATACGTTGTAGAACCAACTAGGGATAAGGCTATCTTAGATCTCGTATTGTGTAATGAAGCAGGGTTAATAAGCAATCTCATAGTATATGATCCACTGGGAAATAGTGATCATAATACCATTGAATTTCATGTTAAGTTTGAAAGTGACACAGTTCAATCACAAACAAGAATCTTAAACTTAAACAAAGCCAATTACGTAGGTATGAGGGGAGAACTGGCTAAGGTTAATTGGATAAATAGACTGGAAGGTATGGTGGTAAGTGAACAGTGGGAAACATTTAAAGAAACAATTCAAAGGGTTCAACAAAAGTACATTCCATTCAAAAACAAAAATTCGTCCAGAAAGACCCATCCGTGGCTCACTAAGGAAGTTAAGGAGATTAGACTAAAAGAAGAGGCTTACAATGTTGCAGAAAACAGTAGCAAGTCTGAGGATTGGGTGTGTTTTAGAAAATAGCAAAAGGCCACCAAAAAGTTGATAAAAAGGGAAAAAATAGATTGAGAGCAAACTAGCCAGCAATATAAAAACAGATTGGAAGAATTTTTATAAGTACATTAAAAAGTAGCTAAAGTAGATGTTGGTCCCTTAGAGGCAGAGACAGGAGAAATCATCATGGGGAATGAGGAAATGGCAGAGGCATTGAACAAATATTTTGTGTCTGTCTTCATAGTAGAAGACACAAGTTCCATACCAGAAATAGGCAGTAACCCAAGGGCTAAAAAGAGTGAGAAAATTAAGGATATTGATATCAGTTGAGAAAAAGTATTGGAGAAACTTGAGGGACTAAAATCTGACAAGTCTCTGGGACCAGCTGGCCTCCATCTGGTTCTAAAAGAGATAGCTGCAGAGATAGTGGATGCGCTGGTTATGATTTTCCAGAATTCCTTAGATTCAGGAATGGTCCCATCAGATTGGAAGATGGCAAATGTTACACTGCTTTTCGAGAAAGGCGCTGGAGAGAAAACAGGGAACGACAAGCCAGTTAGCCTATCAGTCCTTGGAAAAATGCTGGAAACTATTATGAAGCAAGTCTCAACACTGCACTTGGAAAAGCATAGTATGATTAAAACAAGTCCGTATGGTTTAACTAAAGGGAGATCCTGCTTGACAAATTTGAGAGTTTTTGAGGATGTAACTAGTAGGATAGATAAAGGGGAACCAGTAGATGCAGAATACCTGAATTTTCAAAAAGCATCCGATAGGGTGCCACATAAAAGACTTACAGGCAAGATAAGGGCTCATGGTGTTGGGGGCAATATATTAGCGGGGATAGAGGTTTGGTTAACAGACATGAAGCAGAGAGTGAACATGAATGGGGCACTGTCAAGTTGGCAGGCAGTGAATAGTGGAGTGCTGCAAGGATCAGTGCTGGGGCCTCAGCTATTTATACTCTATATTAATGACTTGGATGAAGAGACAGAGAGTAATGTAACTAAGTTTGCTGATGATACAAAGGGCTCGGTGGAAAGGCAAGCTATGGGGAGGATGTAGAGAGGCTGCAGAGAGATATAGGCAGGTTAACAAGATGGCAAATGGAGTATAATGTAGTGAAGTGCGAAGTTGTTCACTTTGGTCGTAAAAATAGAAAAGCAGAATATATATTTTTTTTTAAAGGTATGAAACTGGTAAGTGTTGATGTTCAGAGAGACTTGGGGGGGACACAAAGTTAACATGCAGGTGCAGCAGGCTATTAGGAAGGCAAATGGCATGCTGGACTTTATTGCAAGGGGATTGGAGTACAGGAATAAAGAAGTCTTACTAAAATTGGACAGGGCTTTGGGGAGACCACACCTGGAATATTGTGTGCAGTTTTGGTCTCCACGTTTAAGAAAATATACTTGCACTGGAGGCAGTGCAGCGAAGATTTACTACATTGGTCCCTGGGATGAGAGAATTCTCCTATGATGAGAGGCTGAGTAAATTGGGCCTAAATTCTCTGGCGTTTCGAAGAATGAGAGGCGATTTAATTGAGACATATAAGATTCTGAAAAGGCTTGTTAGGGTAGAAGCTGAGAGATTGTTCCCACTGGTCAGGGAATCTCGAACACGGGGACACAGTCTCAGGATAAGGGGTCAATCATTCAGGACTGGGATGAGGAGAAATTACTTCACTCAAAAGGTTGTGAATCTTTGGCATTCTCTACCCCAGAGGGTTGTGGATGCTCCATCAATGAATACATTTAAGCCTGGAATAGACAGATAGATTTTTGGTCTCGCAGGGAATCAAGGATATGGGCAGCGGGCAGAAAAGTGGAGTTGAATTGATTCAAGATCAGCCATGATCATAGTGAATGGCGGAGCAGGCTCAATCGGCCACATGGTCTACTTCTGCTCCTATTTCTTGTGTTTCTAATCAATGGCAACCATCTGGATATTGAAGGTAGGGAATTCAGGGACGGTAACCACAACCAGCTTCCTTTGTGCTCGGAATGACTCCAGTGTTTTCCCCTGTCCACCACTGACTTCAGTTTTACTAGGGTTCCTTGGTGCTACCTTTGGTCAAAATGCTATTTTGATGCCTTGATGTCAAGGGCATCACTTCACCTCTGGAATGCAGCTCTTTTGCCCATGTTTTGACCAAGGCTGTACACTGAGGTCTGGCAATGTCAATTCTTGGCTAGAAGAGGCAGGCAAATTGATTAAGTTTAAAATAAACTTATTTATGGTTGTCACGGCCTAAATGCAATAGTAATAAAATGATTAATCAGAAGTAATTAAGTACTATTTAAATTTTTACATGCTGGACACCCAATTTGTTAAAGATAGCTGAGAAGTTAAACTTCCTGTAAAGGGAGAGGTACCAATTGAGAATTAAGCTGGGCAACAGGTGCACAATTAGCAATAATTGCAAATAAACTAGAAGGAAACATTATACTGTAAAAAGGTTTATTTTGTTCTCTGGATGTGGGCAATACTGGCAAAAACATCCCTAACTGCCCTGCCAAAGTGACGGAGGACCTTTTCTTGAAGTCACTGGATGGGAGTTCCAGGTGTTTGACCAAACAATGATGAAAGTTTATATCCAAGTCGGGATGATGTGCAACTTGGAGGTGGGATGTTCCCTTGATCTTGCAGTGTTTGGGTGTAGTTACGAACCTGATACCATTTACAAAATTTATTCACTTAGCATTTGGGACTTTCAAAGTGAAAGCCTTTAGAGATCTTAGCAGAATATTTATCAAAGAGGGGAACCATTTGGAGGGAGGCTGGCAATTGTGAAAGCCACAATGTCAAATTCACAAGATAGTTGCAGAAGAGGAAGATCATTCAACCCATTTAAATTCATCTACTTAGGAAGATCATAGAATTTACCCATCGGTGCAACCAGTTGTTGCATAAATTATTCCAAGATTTTGCATCCACCACTTCATCACCCCCTTATTTTCTGCAAAGTACTCCTCTGACTCCCATCCCACTCTGCACTAGTACCCTGCCACTGCTCCAGGGCTCAGGAGTCACACATGTGCCCACATTTCCCTTTACTCCTCTCATGATCTTCTGCCATGTTCACTACAGCATCCCCTGTGCTCTCCCTAAGGGAAACTCAAACAGCCTCATTCGTTGTTCCAGCTAACCTCTCAACCAGATCACTCCCTGGAAATGAATCACATTAACCAGCTCACTGTCTCCCTTTTCTTCTTTCACACTTGCCCCTCCCCCCACACCTTCCAAACACTGCTTTGCTCCATGTTGCCATCTAAAAGTTTTGTTTCCATTACTCCCTCTCATCTTGACCGTTTTCCCTAGTATGGCCCTCCTCTCCGCTCCCTCAAGTCCAAGGGGCGCAGACTTGAAAGGATATAGCAGACAACTGGTTTAGCCATCTGCAGTCAGATCTGGCTGGATCACATAAAGCACCACAGATCCTGCTCTCGTTTGCTAAAACTGATTATTCCAGGATCATGCTGGAATACAAAGAAATGCCCTGACAAACCGTCATCCAAAATTTCTAACCCCTGTCTCCTCCACATTCACATCCAACAATAAATGCAAGAAGCTCATGGACGTCTTTATCACTAAGAGACCATCCAATCAGCTGCCTCTGCCCTCCCTTCCAGTTGCCCACTGGGCCAAACTTCCTATTATGTTATAAAAGCAAAATACTGCGGATGCTGGAAATCTGAAATAAAAACAAGAAATGCTGGAACCACTCAGCAGGTCTGGCAGCATCTGTGAAAAGAGAAGCAGAGTTAACGTTTCGGGTCAGTGACCCTTCTTCCTATTATGTTACCCCTGCCCTAGCCCTGAACCTCAATCTTTCTCTAATTTCTCTCCTATCTCCCCTCATGCACTGTCCAAGCTCATCTTGTCCATATGACCCACTTCCTGCACCTTCAACTCTATACCCACTAAATTGCTGACCACACAATTTCCCCTCCTGGTTCCCATGTTCGCTGATATTAACGGTTCACTCTCTTCAGATGTTGTCCATCTCTCCTTTAAACCTGACGTCATCACCCACCTCCTCCCCACCGTCCTTGCAAACCACAACCCCATCTCTCCCTTTCCTCTCCAAAGTCCTCAAACACATTGTCGCCTCCGTGCCCATCTCTCCCGGAACTCCATGTTTGAATTCCTCCCATCAGATTTCCATGCTGACACAGAACCGAAGCGGTTCTTATCAAAGTCACAAACGACATCCTTTGTGACTGTGACAAAGGTAAACATTCCCTCTTTGTCCTTCTCGGCCTCTCTGCAGCCTTTGATGTGGTTGACCACACCAACCTCCTCCAATGCCTCTCTCCACTGTTGTCTGGCTGGGAGGGACTGCCCTCGCCTGGTTCCACTCTTAGTCATTTAATCATATCCAGAGTTTCACTTGCAATGGCTCCTGCTCCCATTACTTCTGGTGTCCTCCAAGGATCTATCCTTGGTCCAGTCCTATTTCTCATCTACATGCTGCCTTCTCAGCAACATCATCCGAAAGCAGAGCGTTAGTTTGCACATGTACACTGACGATATCCAACTCTGCCCCACCACCATCTCCCCACCTCTGCCCCTCAGCAACATCATCCGAAAGCAGAGCGTTAGTTTGCACATGTACACTGACGATATCCAACTCTACCTCACCACCATCTCCCCACCTCTCTTGACCCCTCTGCTGATGGTAAATTATCAGACTGCTTATCCGGCTGCTTATCCGACATCCAGTACTGGATGAGCAGAAATTTCCTCGAATTAATCATTGGGAAGATTGAAGCAATTGTTTTTGGTTCCCAGTTCAAACTCTGTTCCTTAGCTACAGCCTCCATCTCTCTTCCTGGCAAAAACCTGAGACTAAATCAGACTGTTCACAACCTTGGTATCACATTTGACCCGGAGATGAGCTTCTGACTGCATATTTGCCCCATCACTAAGACTGCTTATTTCTACCTCCTTAACATCACCCGACTTGGCCCTTGCCTCAGCTCATCTGATGAAACCCTCATTCGTGCTTTTGTTACCTCTAGATTTGACTATTCCAACACACACCTGGCTGATCTCCCACATTCTACCTTCTGTAAAATTGAGGTCATTCAAAATCCTGCTGCCCATGTCCTAACACGCAACAAGTCCCCTTCCCCTATCACCCCTGTACTCGCTGACCAACATTGGCTCCCGGTCAAGCAACACCTTGTTTTTAAAATTCCCATCCTTGTATTCAAATCCCTCCATGGCCTCGCCTCTCCCCATCTCTGTAAACTCCTCCAACTCCACAATCCTCTGAGATATCTGTGGTCCTCTAATTCTGACTTCTTGAGCATCCCCAATTTTAATCACTCCAGCACTGGTGGCCTTCAGCTATCAAGGCTCTAAGCTCTGGAATTCCCTCCCTACACCTCTCCGCCTCTCTTTAAGGCGCTCCTTAAAACCTACCTCTGACTAAGTTTTTGCTCATCTGACCTAATATCTCCTTACATGGCTTGGTGTCATATTTTGTTTTATAATGGTCCTGTGAAGTGCCTTAGGATGTTTCATTACATTAAAGGTGCAATGCAAATATAAGATGTTGTTGTGAAGAAGGGTCTTCCGATAGACAACCACATCTTCTATCAGGGAGGTGGTGGCATAGTGGTAATACCATTGGACTAGTAGCCCAGAGGCCCAAGCTAGTGCTCTGGGGATATGGGTTCGAATCCCACCACGGTAAATGGTGAAATTTGAATTCAACTAATAAATCTGGAATTAAAATGCTAGTCTAATGGTGACCATGAAACCATTGTCGATTGTTGTAAAAACCCATCTGGTTCACTAATGTCCTTTAGGGAAGGAAATCTGCCATCCTTACCTGGTCGGGCCTACACACAGCAGTGTGGTTGACTCTTAAAAATGCCCTCTGAGATGGTGTAGCAAGCCACTCAGTTCAAGGGTAATTAGGGATAGACAATAAATGCTGGCCGAGCCAGTGACGCCCACATCCCATGAACAAATAAAACAAAATAAATATAAAGACATCTCGGGGCTGACTGAAAACTGGCAGGTTGACACCAACTCCTTCCCTTTCACCGAAACTACCCACCTGGTAGGCTGCAGCTGACACTTCTCATTATTGACTTCTGCATTTTACTGAGCATGTTTCACAGCAGACTTTTGACACGGAGCTCTGATTAGACAGTCATCCAGATATGGGTAGATATTGAGAGGCACTACAACCATGGACAGGTAATCCCAAAATAAAGACAGAAAATGCTGGAAATGCTCAGCAGATCTGGCAGCATTTGTGGTGGGAGAAGCAGAGTAACGGGTACTAAAGATAGTAGCTTGCAGTCATGGCTTTATCCTTTTAAAAGGACATGAGAAAATCTGAACAGCATTCCCAGAACAGGTGTATGAGCACTAGTCAATGACTTACAGATACCTCAATGATCCAAAGGGGGAAGATAATTAAACTTTTTCCCTGTTTAAGGAACCAGTTCAATACCCTAAGGAATCACAAAATATCTGGAGTAGGAAGCTGCTTTCTCCTGGTCAGGATAGATCCTTTTGATTACCTGTGACGGTAGCAATTTATCCATCTTAGTGAACAATGCCACCTATCAACATTTTTAATCAGGGAAAAACAAACTGCTGCAGTGGCACAGGTCCTGAGGCTTTAATTGATGTGGGAGTACATGTGACATCTTTCATCTTTAATGTCATGACGATATTTTATAAGTGCACTGAGCATACGGCTTTTACAGTACCAAATCAGGATGGCTTAACCACAGTATGTGCAGGATGTTTAACGGAGAAGAATACAGTTACAAAGCAGTTTGCTTATTACCTGATTTTTACACTGTAAAAGTCAAAGTAAAGGCACTGAAATCAGCAGATACTTTTTTGGGTCCTAAATAAAATTTCATGATGAATTTCATCAGTCTAAATGCTTAACTGCCCATGCTCAATCTTGAACAACAAAAATAATCAACGCAGAGGAGTAAAGCAGCTCTCTGCATCCCCAGACCTTTTCATTAATTAAGCTAGTCAAAATTAGAGAGGCACACAAATCATCTTTTGTTTTAGTGACCTCAAAATTTGATAGCAATTGATTACAACAGCTAGAAAATTATATCCCCCACCAACGCACCAATACACTGCACTTGTAAGATTGCTGGGGCTTTGTAATCATGTCACTCCACTACATAAAATATGTGGCAATGAAGACTGATGTATACAGTGGGGCAATCCACTGCATGGGTTGGGCGGGGGTTGCGGGGTGGGAACAAATGGTTGCAAGTTACATTTTGTCTGTGTGTCCACATCTGGATATTACAAGCATATCCATCAGCAATTAAACTCCGTACCACACAAATCATATTCAATCACAAAACGTATAACCTTGGATGTGGCTTACCAAGAACAAAAAGCATGGCCCAGAAACTTTGGTTGTGGTAATTCCAGGCAGGAATGGATGGATTCAGGTCAGGCACCTGTTTTACTCCCCACATTAAACATAAAATCTGGCTGCAGCTAAAACAAGTGTTAGAGCTGTAATTGCCTTGACACTGCCCAATATCTCAAAAGGTAACCAAAACATAATACATATCACAAATATACAAAATAGGAGCAGGAGGCGGCCATTCGGCTCCTTCAAGCCTGCTTTGCCATTTAATTAGTGGATGATCTGATTGTGGCCTCAGCTCCACTTTCCCACCTACCCCCAATACCCATTGACTCCCTTGTTAGTCAAGAATGTATCTACCTCTGCCTTAAAAATATTAAATGACCCTGCCTCCACTGCTCTCTGGGGTAGAGAGTTCCAAAGACTCTCAACCCTCAGAGAAAAAATTTCTCCTCATCTCTGTCTTAAATGGACAACCCCTTATTTTTAAATTGTGTTCCCTGGTTCTTGTCTCTCCCACAAGGGGAAACATCCTTTCAGCATCCACCCTGTCAAGTCCCCTCAGGATCTTAGATGTTTCAATAAAATCACCTCTCATTTTTCTAAACTCGAATGGCTACAGACCCAGCCTGTCCAACCTTCCTTCATAAGATAACTCCCCCTCCCCAATCCCAGGTATCAGTCGAGGAATAGGGAGAGAGAGGAGTTGAACACGTGGCTGCAGGGATGGTGTAGGAGGGAGGGTTTTGGTTTCCTGGATAATTGGGGCTCTTTCTGGGGTAGGTGGGACCTCTACAAACAGGATGGTCTTCACCTGAACCAGAGGGGTACCAATATCCTGGGGGGGGAGATTTGCTAGTGCTCTTTGGGGGGGTTTAAACTAATTCAGCAGGGGAATGGGAACCTAAATTGTAGTTCCAGTGTACAGGATGTTGAGAGTAGTGAGGTCAGGGATAAGGTTCCAAGGACGCAAGAGGGCACTGGCAAGCAAGAACTTGGTTAAAAGTGTGTCTACTTCAATGCCAGGAGCATCCGGAAAAAGGTGGGTGAGCTTGCAGCATGGGTTAGTACCTGGGATCTCGATGTAGTGGCCATTTCGGAGACATGGGTAGAGCAGGGGCAGGAATGGATGTTGCATGTTCCGGGATTTAGATGTTTCAGTAAGAACAGAGAAGATGGTAAAAGAGGGGGCGCTGTGGCATTGTTAATCAAGGAGAGTATTACAGCGACAGAAAGGACGTTTGAGGACTCGTCTACTGAGGTAGTATGGGCCGAGGTTAGAAACAGGAGAGGAGGGGGTCACCCTGTTGGGAGTCTTCTATAGACCTCCGAATAGTTCCAGAGATGTAGAGGAAAGGATAGCGAAGATGATTCTCAACAGGGGCGAGAGTAACAGGGTAGTTGTTATGGGGGACTTTAACTTTCCAAATATTGACTGGAAATACTATAGTTCGAGTACTTTAGATGGGTCAGTTTTTGTCCAGTGTGTGCAGGAGGGTTTTCTGACACAGTATGTAGACAGGCCAACCAGGGGCGATGCCACATTGGATTTGGTACTGGGTAATGAACCCGGCCAGGTGTTAGATTTAGATGTAGGTGAGCACTTTGGTGATAGTGATTACAATTCGGTTAGGTTTACCTTAGTGATGGGCAGGGACAGGTATATACCGCAGGGCAAGAATTATAGCTGGGGGAAAGGAAATTATGATGCGATTAGGCAAGATTTAGGATGCGTAGGATGGGGAAGGAAACTGCAGGGGATGGGAACAATCGAAATGTGGAGCTTATTCAAGGAGCAGCTACTGCGTGTCCTTGATAAGTATGTACCTGTCAGGCAGGGAGGAAGTTGTCGAGCGAGGGAGCCGTGGTTTACTAAAGAAGTTGAAGCGCTTGTCAAGATGAAGGCGGCGGCTTATGTTAGGATGAGACGTGAAGGCTCAGTTAGGGCGCTTAAGAATTACAAGCTAGCCAGGAAGGATCTAAAGGGAGAGCTAAGAAGAGCAAGGAGAGGACACGAGAAGTCATTGGCAGATAGGATCAGGGAAAACCCTAAGGCTTTCTATAGGTATATCAGGAATAAAAGAATGACTAGAGTTAGATTAGGGCCAATCAAGGATAGTAGTGGGAAGTTGTGTGTGGAATCAGAGGAGATAGGGGAAGCGTTAAATGAATATTTTTCATCAGTATTTACAGTAGAGAAAGAAAATGTTGTCAAGGAGAAGACCGAGATTCAGACTACTAGGCTAGATGGGATTGAGGTTCACAAGGAGGAGGTGTTAGCAATTTTGGAAAGTGTGAAAATAGATAAGTCCCCTGGGCCAGATGGGATTTATCCTTGGATTCTCTGGGAAGCCAGGGAGGAGATTGCAGAGCCTTTGTCCTTGATCTTTATGTCGTCATTGTCGACAGGAATAGTGCCGGAAGACTGGAGGATAGCAAATGTTGTCCCCTTGTTCAAGAAGGGGAGTAGAGACAGCCCTGGTAATTATAGACCTATGAGCCTTACTTCGGTTGTGGGTAAAATGTTGGAAAAGGTTATAAGAGACAGGATTTATAATCATCTTGAAAAGAATAAGTTCATTAGCGATAGTCAGCACGGTTTTGTGAAGGGTAGGTCGTGCCTCACAAACCTTATTGAGTTTTTCGAGAAGGTGACCAAACAGGTGGATGAGGGTAAAGCAGTGGATTGGTGTATATGGATTTCAGTAAGGCGTTTGATAAGGTTCCCCACTGTAGGCTATTGCAGAAAATACGGAAGTATGGGGTTGAAGGTGATTTAGAGCTTTGGATCAGAAATTGGCTAGCTGAAAGAAGACAGAGGGCGGTGGTTGATGGCAAATGTTCATCCTGGAGTTTAGTTACTAGTGGTGTACCGCAAGGATCTGTTTTGGGGCCACTGCTGTTTGTCATTTTTATAAATGACCTGGATGAGGGTGTAGAAGGGTGGGTTAGTAAATTTGCGGATGACACGAAGGTCGATGGAGTTGTGGATAGTGCCGAAGGATGTTGTAGGGTACAGAGGGACATAGACAGGCTGCAGAGCTGGGCTGAGAGATGGCAAATGGAGTTTAATGCGGAAAAGTGTGAGGTGATTCACTTTGGAAGGAGTAACAGGAATGCAGAGTACTGGGCTAATGGGAAGATTCTTGGTAGTGTAGATGAACAGAGAGATCTTGGTGTCCAGGTACATAAATCCCTGAAAGTTGCCACCCAGGTTAATAGGGCTATTAAGAAGGCATATGGTGTGTTAGCTTTTATTAGTAGGGGGATCGAGTTTCGGAGCCACGAGGTCATGCTGCAGCTGTACAAATCTCTGGTGAGACCGCACCTGGAGTATTGCGTGCAGTTCTGGTCACCGCATTATAGGAAGGATGTGGAAGCTTTGGAAAGGGTGCAGAGGAGATTTACTCGGATGTTGCATGGTATGGAGGGAAGGTCTTACGAGGAAAGGCTGAGGGACTTGAGGTTGTTTTTGTTGGAGAGAAGGAGGAGGAGAGGTGACTTAATAGAGACATATAAGATAATCAGAGGGTTAGATAGGGTGGATCGTGAGAGTCTTTTTCCTCGGATGGTGATGGCAAACACGAGGGGACATAGCTTTAAGTTGAGGGGTGATAGATATAGGACAGATGTTAGAGGTAGTTTCTTTACTCAGAGAGTAGTAGGGGCATGGAACGCCCTGCCTGCAACAGTAGTAGACTCGCCAACTTTAAGGGCATTTAAGTGGACATTGGATAGACATATGGATGAAAATGGAATAGTGTAGATCAGATGGTTTCACAGGTTGGCGCAACATCGAGGGCCGAAGGGTCTGTACTGCGCTGTAATGTTCTAAAAAAAAAACCTTCTTTGAACTGCCAGATGTGGTCTTACCAATACCCTATACAACAGTAGCAAAACATCCCTACTTTTATATTTCATTCCCCTTGCAATAAACGACAACATTCCATTTGAGTTTCTAATCACTTGCTGTATCTGCATACCAACCTTTTGTGATTCATGTACCAGGACACCCAGATCCCTCTGTATCTCAGAATTCTGCAATCTCTTTCCATTTAAATAATATGATGCTTTACTATCCTTCCTGTCAAAGTGGATAACTTCACACTTTCCCACATTATACTCCATTTGCCAATTTTTGCCCACTCACTTAGCCTATCTAGATCCCTTGGCAGACTCCTTACTCCTCTTCACAACTAACTTTCCTACCTATCTTTGTGTCATCAGCAAATTTAGCAACCATACATTCGGTCCCTTCATCTGAGTCATTGATATAAATTGTAAATCGTTGAGGTCCCAGCACTGATCCCTGTTGCACTCCTCTTGTCACATCTTGCCAACCCGAAAATGACTCATTTATGATTCCTGTTAGCTAACCAATCCTCTATCCATGCTAATATGTTACCCCCAATGCCATGAGCTCTGATTTGGCACCTTATCAAATGCCTTCTGGAAATCTTCAGTATAGGACATCCACAGATTCCCCTTTATCCACGTTGTTCGTTACTTCCTCAAAGAACTCCACTAAATTAGGTCAAACATGATTTCCTTTTCATAAAATCATGTTTACTCTGCCTGATTACATTGAAATTTTCTGTGCCCCTCTATAACCTCCTTAATAATAGATTCCACCATTTTCCCTATGACAGATGTTAAGCTAACTGATATGTAGTTTCCTGTTTTCTGTCTCCCTCCTTTCTTGAATAGAGTCATCACATTTGCTATTTTCCAATCTGATGGGACCTTTCCAGAATCTAGGAAATTTTGGAAAATTAAAACCAATGCATCTACTATTTCAGCAGCCACTTCTTTTAAGACCCTAGGATGAAGTCCATCAGGATCTGAGGACTTGTCAGCTTTTAGTTCTAATGATGTTTTCAGTATCCTTTCCTTGGTGATTGTAATTGTTTTAAATTCCTCGCTCCCTTTCACCTCCTGATTCACAATTATTTCTGGGATGTTATTAGTACCCTCTACAGTAAAGACGGATGCAAAATATCTGTTCAATTCATCCACCATCTCCTTATTTTCCACTATTAGTTCCCCAGACTCACCCTCCAGAGGACAACACTCACTTTACTTACTCTTTTCCTTTTTAAATACCTGTAGAAACTCTTACTGTTATTATATTTCTAGCTAATTTTCTCCCATACTCTAATTTCTCCCTCCTTATTAACCTTTCAGTCATTTTTTGCTGTTCTTTATATTCTGCCGAACCTTCTGACCTGCCACTCATCTTTGCGGAATTATCTGCTTTTCCTTTCAATTAGATACTATCTTTAACTTCCTTAGTCACGGATGGAGCATCCTTCCCTTATAGTCCTTCTTTCTCACCAGAATGCATCTTTTCTGAGTATTCTGAAATATCTCCTTAAACATCTGCCACTGCATCTCTGCTGACCTATCCCTTAACCTAATTCGCCTGTTTACTTTAGCCAGCTCTGCCTTCAGGCCCTCATAATTGCCTTTATTTAAGTTTAAAACACTAGTCTTAGATTCGCCCTTCACTCCCTCAAAAATTCATGAGCAGTAAAACACCAGCTGGTCTATGAGACTTGGCCCACATTCATGATGGCTATGCCATCATGAGCAAACACTTCTTCACATCCATCTCACACCGCAGCCATGTAATCCTCTGGAAAAGGCAAAAATCCCAAGGAAAAAAAACAGGGTCAATAAGGGAAAATATTGCTCTGGAAAATTCCTCTCGGACCCCCTCATGGAATCAAAACCAGTCCAGATGATCATATGGACTAATTGTTATCTATAAAGACAATTATCTTCTATATTATGTGATCTCTGACCCAGTCAGGGACCAGTCCAGCTGCCTCTTGAAGGCTGAGTCTGCACTCACCGCCACTGACATATTCAATAGGCTCACTGCTCTCTCGGTAAAGAATTGTCTAACATCCAGTCTATTCTTTTACATAATTCAAACTCATATCCCCAGTTCTCCCTAATCTGTTAAATTGGAATAATCTATCAAGAGACACCAATCCAGTGCTTTAATTATTTTATATACCTCTAAATCTATGCTGCTCTAACGTAAATAGACTAAAGTCATTGAGCCTGTCTGAATAGCTGAATTCCTTTAAACAAGGAATCATTTTCAAAGTTCTCCAGTGAATCTTTTCTCAGGCTACTATATCACCCATCATGTAGTAGAACCAAAAACTGGACACAATACTCTAGATGTGGCCTGACTAACGACCTGTATAGTTTCAAAATGCTTTTCTTTGACTTATACTGAATGGTTCTATAAATACAACCTGGACAGCAGTGCTAGGTTTAGCTACAGTTTCTTTACATTGGTCTACATGTAACCTTTGGTGATCTGTGCACAGTAACACCCAAATCTTTTTCTCATTCAACCTCTTCCAGTATTGACCCTGCAAATGGTATGTATATTCTATGTTGGCTCTACCAACATGCATGACACCACATTTATCTAAATTAAACGCCATTTGCCAATGTCATCCACTCCCCTTGGATTTGATTGCACACCAGTAACGTCTTAACCCTTGCATAGATTTTGCTGCCATCTGCAAACTTACTTACCATACTCCCAACACTGCTGTCGCAAGTTATTAAATAAGACCGTCAAGAGAAGGGTAACGAGCCCAGGACTGATCCCTGGAGAACACTACTATTAACTGCAACTTTTTTGGCTGTTGGATTGTAGCCAATCCCTAATTGAGCATTTCAAATGCCGACTAATACTACAAGATTCTGAAGCAATCTAGTGTGCAGCACCTTATCAAAGGCTTTATTAAAGTCCAGGTAGACAAGGTCACCCGGATTTTCTTCATTTAATACCCTAGCGATTTCCTCAAAAAAGCTCATCAAATTTGTTAGGCGAGACCTGGGGAAGATGCTGGTGCAGTGATAATGTCATTGAACCAGTAATTCAGAGGTCCACACTAATGCCCTGGGGACACAGGTTCAAATCCCACCAAGGCAGCTGGTGGAATTTAAATTGAATTAATTAATAAAAATCTGGAACTGAAAGCCAGTCTCAGTAATGGTGCCATGAAACTATCATCGATTGTTGTAAAAACCTATCTGATTCACTAATGTCCTTTAGGGAAGGAAATCTGCCATCCGTATCTGGTCTGGCCTACATGTGACTCCAGACCCTTCAGCAATGTGCTTGATTCCTAACTGCACTCTAAAATAGCCTAGTTAGCCACTCAGTTGTCAAAGGCAACTAGGGGATGGGTAACAATGCTAGCCTTGCCAGCGATGCCCACATCCCATGAAAGAACAAAAAAAAATCCAGAATAAAAGCAAAATACTGCAGATGGAAATCCAAAATAAAAACTGAAAATGCTGGAAATACTTAGCAAGTCAGGATGCAGCGGTGGAGAGAGAAACAGAGCGAACAAATTAGGCTGCATTTGCTGACAACGCAACTACTAGGTGGCGCCGTACTTGCACATGCGCAAATGCAGTCTCATGCACTGAAACGTCACTGTTTGCGATGTTTTAGGCAGCTTCCAGGATTAAAGACAGCTCAATTTATCACAAAAAACAAATTAAATTCAATCGCTGCGATCCCACTCCAAACAATATCCCGCTTCTCTTCCCTGGAGCTGCCTTCCGCGTCCGGCCTCGCCCATGCCTTCCCTCAGCCACTCACTCCCCGCTTCAACAACCCCCCCAAACACCACCTGCCGGCCATTCGCTGCTTCATCCCCATCAGCCGCTTGCTTCGCTCCCCTCCCGCTCCGCTTCTCTCCCCCACCCCCTTGGTTGGGGGGTGGGGGAGTTGAGTTCCCGCCAGGTGGTGGGGCTGGATGACGTTCCAGTACAGCTGCGTGATGACGTTTTCGCGCACATGCGCAAATTAGTCCTGGCAAGAATGTAGGCTGCGCATGCACAGCACCTTACTGACAGCAAGAGGCTATTCTGAGCATGTGCGTAGCTGTAAGCGCTCTGATAACATCAGCATGCGGATGTGTTGTCAGGAGTCACTTTGAACGATTTAGGTCGACCTTACATCAGAACTGGGAAAAGTTAGAAATGTAATAGATTTTAAGTAAGTGAAAGGGGTAGGGTAGAAAAACAGAAGGGAAGGTCTGTAATAGAGTGGAAGACAGGAGAGATTAAATGATAAAAGAGCTGGTGGTGCAGGGCCAAAGGGAGATGTAATGGAACAAGAAATAAAAGATGTGTCCAGCGGAGGTGTGAATAGCAGAATGATGAACAGCTGCCATCTGAAAGCAAAATCAAGGGAAAACGAGACTAGAACTTGCAAAGAAAAAGGAAACAAGATGAGGGCAGACATTACAATCTGAAATTGTTGAACACAGTGCTCAAGGAAGAGCATCTCATCTTTTGATTAGGCACTCTACAGCCTTCAGGACTCAACATAGAGTTCAACAATTCACTAGCAGACAGGGAAAACGGAATTCAAATAGTGTCATTCACATCCTCGGTATACCCCAAAGTGTAATGGAGTACTTCTGAAGCATAGTTACTGTTGTAATGTAAGCCAATTAGTGCACAAGGACCCACAAATAGGAATGAGTTAAACAACTAGTGGCGTTGGTTCAGAAAAGAATGCTGGTCTGGACACTGGTCCTCTTTCCCTCCTCCTAGATCCTCACCCCTGCTGTTCTTCAAACAGTGCCATGGGATCCTTGACATCCACTGGAGGGGGCAGATGGAGCCTTGGTTTAACATCTCACCTGAAGACAACACCCTCCAACAATGCAGCACTCCCAGTATACTGCCCTGAAGTGTCAGCCTAGATTATGTGCTCACTTCACATCTTGAACCCACAACATTATGACTCAGAGGCAAGGATGCTACCACTGAGCTGAGACTGACATCTAAAATCCTGACATATAGGTGTATTTGTTTTCAGCATTCAAATAGTTCAATCTGCCTGCTAAAACAAAAATAATTGTGACCACTTATGATTTTTTTTTTTAAAGTTCAATTGCCACCTTGGACTCTCCCAAGGGCTCAGATGTGGTCGACTGTTAACCACCCTCTGAAATGGCCTAGCCAGCCACTCAATGTATCAAATCACTACAAAAAATAGCACTCATGGCGTACCTACAACCACACGGACTGCAGCAATTCAAGAAGGCGGCTCACCACCACCTTCTCTGTACAGAACCTTAGTTAGGCCACACTTAGAATATTGCGTGCAATTCTGGTCGCCACACTACCAGAAGGACGTGGATGCTTTGGAGAGGGTACAGAGGAGGTTTACCAGGATGTTGCCTGGTCTGGAGGGCATTAGCTGTGAGGAGAAGTTGGAAAAACTCGGATTGTTTTCACTGGAACGACGGAGGTGGAGGGGCGACATGGTAGAGGTTAACAAAGTTATGAGCGGCATGGACAGAGTGGATAGTCAGAAGCTTTTTCCCAGGGTGGAAGAGTCAGTTACTAGGGGACATAGGTTTAAGGTGTGAGGGGCAAAGTTTAGAGGGGATGTGCGAGGCAAGTTTTTTTTACACAGAGGGTGGTGAGTGCCTGGAACATCTGCCAGGGGAGGTGGTGGAAGCAGATACGATAGCGACGTTTAAGAGACATCTTGATAAATATATGAATAGGAAGGGAATAGAGGGATATGGGTCCTGGAAGTGCAGAAGGTGTTAGTTTAGGCAGGCATCAAGATCAGCTCAGGCTTGGAGGGCAGAATGGCCTGTTCCTGTGCTGTACTGTTCTTTGTCCTCGAGGGCAATTAGAGACAGGCAATAAATACTGGCCTTGCTAGTGATGCTCATATCCCAAGAATGAATAAAAAAGTGGCTAAGCAATGGGTAGCTGACCCATAACTTCCCAAGTTTGATTCCAAGCCAGAATTGAATTAGCTGATTTTAGCAGGTACAGCTGAACCAAATGCCCTGAGTTTGAGAGAGGTGGGGAGGAGGGGGGAAACCAAGAGGAAGGGGAAAGGAAAATATGGGTTAGCACCTTCGCTCCTAAACATCCAGTGACACCTACTAGAATCAAGTAACTATGGACATCTCATGAAGACATGGCAGCCTTGGCTGTGATAGCTCCACGGACATAAGTCTGACAATATTCACATTCAAGGTTCCCAAATGGTCCCTCGGGGGAGTTCAGTCTGTGGAACTATATGCCAGGAAAGAGGGAGACTTGCTAAGAGCAAATGGCAGGAATTTTTTGTTTTTAAAAATATTGCAGAAACTCTACAACATCAATGCATAGTAATCGACTGAGTGTAACAATTCTTAATGGTCATTGCTTCCATCTAATTTCATTACCAAACTTGTTCAAGCTTCAATCATTACTGCCCTGCTCTAAAATAGATTTGTAATAGCAGGCACCCAAATATGCTTCTTATAGCAATTGGCCTACTAACAATCCAAATAATAATAATTGGTTCATATATAACTGTCAATAATATTCTGCCCAACACATAGCAATATAGAGAAAAATATAGTACTTAAATTTTCGTGAATGATTTAACCCATGTCTTTCGCATGAAACTTATTCATTTCATCAATATTCTGCAACATTTGGTACGGCAAAATCTAATTTTTGTATTACAAACTGTTAACTTTATTCCAAGCATTCAATTGGTTGGATTCATTTATAGACAGTTAGGTCATGAGGTGCCCAAAGTACAACTTATGGGCCATTTCTGACCCTTGTGCCCCAGTAACTCCAAACTATTTGTGTTTATATTTCTTATTTCCTGGTTCATCCTGTTTGAGTCGTGGGCCTGAAAGGTTGTAAAGGGCGGTTTTTAACGCTTTCCCTTCATTAGTGGCTATATTCCAAATCAGAATATCAAGATTGGTTAGTATCTAGAACTTGAAATCTATGCACATTAATGACAACTGATTTTATTTTCATGTGCGTTTCATAAACGGCACCTCAGCAGCCAAAAATAAAACGTGTGGTGGGTTCTTCTGAGTATTCTTTTATAAATTAATAGAATAGCACAGTACAAAAGGAAGCAATTCAGCCCATCAAATCTGTGCCAGCTCTTTCAAAGACCAATGAAATTAGTACCACTCCCCCTGCTCTTGCCCCATATCCAGCAATTATTTTCTCCTTCAAGTATTAATCTAATTATATTTTGAAAGCTACTACTGAAACAGTTTCCAACATCTTATCAGGAAATACATTCCAAATCCTAACTACCCACTGCATAAAAAAGTTTTTCTTGTGTCGCCTCTGGTTCTTTTGTCAATCACCTTAAATCTGCATCCTTTGATTATTGATCCTTCAGTCATTGGAAACAGTTTCTCTTTATTTATTCTATCTAAACCATTCATGATTTTAAATACCCCTACCAAATTTCCTCTTAACCTTTTCTGCTGAGAACAACCTCAGCTTCTCCAGTCTATCCATGTAATTTCATTTAAATAGTTATTGATCCATATATGAAGTTTCAATAACAGTAATCTTGACTAAAAAAGTAATCTTTCAAAATAATTGACTGAACATATCTTTTATTTGCGGTTCAAATTTTGAAAAAAATTGCTGTAACAGTGAATACCAGTGCCATTTTCACAAGGTTTTCTGAAAGTTTTCTGACCCCCAGCAGTGTAACGAGTACCACTTCAGTGATCTTCTCATTTGGCACTCAAGTTTATTTCACCTCCATCATGTGCTCAGGCACAGTGATACTTCTTTATTGTTTATTTAAACCAGTAAATGCCAAAGCATTGAATTATTTTTTTAAATGCCTTTAAGAGTCTTCTCTCCTTATGCAGGCCGTTATATATGTACTATTAAAAACAAAGATAAAAACTTCAACTACAATTTTAAAAATTTCTTTTGGGCCTCCTTATCTCGAGAGACAATGGATACGCGCCTGGAGGTGGTCAGTGGTTTGTGAAGCAGCGCCTGGAGTGGCTATAAAGGCCAATTCTGGAGTGACAGGCTCTTCCACAGGTGCTGCAGAGAAATTTGTTTGTTGGGGCTGTTGCACAGTTGGCTCTCCCCTTGCGCCTCTGTCTTTTTTCCTGCCAACTACTAAGTCTCTTCGACTCGCCACAATTTAGCCCTGTCTTTATGGCTGCCCGCCAGCTCTGGCGAATGCTGGCAACTGACTCCCGATACACGAGCAGAATTTCTCACCCACAGCTGTTACAAAAATTGACTCCTGTATTTTAAAAATACAGGCATCATTAAGGACTTATTTATGAAACAAAATATGTGCCTGCTGTTCTTGGCCTTAACACATAAAATCATACACAGTTCAGTGATCAAAGGCTATTTTGTGGCAGTTTTTTGGTGAAGGATATCCTAGCTTATCAGCAACCATGTTCTAAGTACACTCACTGGCATCATTCACTTTATGGGTACAATGTTGCTAGATCATAACAAACAGCATAAAGTGAATGGCTGAAGAGAAAGCATTTCTCAGAGAAGGCAAATCAACTGGCAGAATTTGCACTAAATATAGGTCAATGCAGATCATTCATTTCCCAAACCCTAACACAACTTTCCAAACAGAAGCAAATTAGATTCACCAGACTTGGTCAATGAATTGCTTCTAAAACTTAAAAGTCTCCTCCAGCCTGGACCACCTCTGGAAAGATTCAAAAACACAACACCACATGTCAATCACTGGGTTTATGGCTATCACTTTGCCTTAAAGACACAGAATCCTTTTGTTTTTACATACACCCTCTTCCTACCAATACACACAAGTTGACTCTTGTCCGTGGTAGTTAACTAAACAAGAATCCCAGCTTATTTTTCTTGCATCATTCATATTACACCAAACAACCTAGATCTCCATAATGTTAAATACTACAATCATTTTGAAATTATACACTCAGCTTCCCAATACGTCTAGGTTTCTAGTTATTTAGCCTGATCCAGTAGGATGGAAACAATCAGCCAGAGCACATTTTCTGACTAGGTGTGAAATCATTTTTCATTTTAATATATTCTCCTAATCCAATGACAGAATTTAAAATTAGAAAAATTCAAGACAGATACATGATTGAAAAGAGCAATATATTTCAGCTGAATTTATCTGTTTTTTCATTTTCATCATAAAATCTCGAAAAGAAAAGTGCATTTATACAGCACATTTGTTCTCAGGACATTCCGAAGAAATCTGAATTACTTTTGAAGTATCTTCTTTGGCCTCCTTATCTCGAGAGACAATGGATAAGCACCTGGAGATGGTCAGTGGTTTGTGAAGCAGCACCTGGAGTGGCTATAAAGGCCAATTCAGAGTGACAGGCTCTTCCACAGGTGCTGCAGAGAAATTTGTTTGTCGGGGCTGTTACACAGTTGGCTCTTCCCTTGCGCCTCTGTCTTTTTTCCTGCCAACTACTAAGTCTCTTCGACTCGCCACACTTTAACCCCGTCTTTATAGCTGTATACTTTTGAAGAATAATTACTGTTGAAGTGCAGTCACTGTTAACATGGTGGTCAATTTGCAAAAAAGTATTGATTTCATATCCTGAGATTCTTCTATGGCTCAGTGTGTTAATTCAATCAATAGCTGAAGTCAACCAACCCTAGTCAGTGCTAAATTAGCTAAACGTAGTGAGGGGAGGAATGGGAGGCAGTAAAACGGATTTCAAGTTTGCAAAAGTGGGAAGAAGTTGCACACCTGCGGAGGTCAGGATTACAGCTGAGCACCCAAAAGTTAAATATCTTTCCAACATTAGTAGTGAAGTCTTTTGAAATTGCAATTTCATTGTGTACTCTAGAGGCTGCTGTAGATTCTAGCATAGCGCGTGCGAGCAAAATGAAACTAAAACAGGCAGAATAAAAGAGAAGCCCTAATGTTCAGCTGCTGCAGTCTTTGTCTCTCGGTCTTTGCTTCAAATCCTATACTCAACTCGGCTAAACATCACTCAAGTCCCGATGACATCACAACATTCATTCTCAAAACTCACATATAAATAATGGCTATTTGAACGGGAAAAACGGCAGCCATAGAAAGAAGTAAATGGCTCAGGAGAGGAGGGCAGGGATAAGAAAGCTCATTATCCTGGTATATTATCCTTCAACTCTCAATCATGACAAGTAGCAGCATGTTATCTATGTGCTGGCAGAGATGACCCTTCTTTATCTTTTCAATAACATATTACATAGGAACACAAGAGCAGGAGTAGGCCATTCAACACGATCATGGCTGAACATCCACTTCAATGCTTCTTTCCCACACGATCCTAATATCTCTTTATAGGAAGGGTGCGGTAACAATGTTGGGGCTGTACTACAGGCCTCCCAACAGCGAGCGTGAGATAGAGGTACAAATATGTAAACAGATTATGGAAAGATGTAGGAGCAACAGGGTGGTGGTGATAGGAGATTTTAATTTTCCCAACATTGACTGGGATTCACTTAGTGTTAGAGGTCGAGATGGAGCAGAATTTGTCAGGAGCATCCAGGAGGGTTTTCTAGAGCAGTATGTAAATAGTCCAACTCGGGAAGGGGCCATACTGGACCTGGTGTTGGGGAATGAGCCCGGCCAGGTGGTTGAAGTTTCAGTAAGAGACTACTTTGGGAATAGTGATCACAATTCCGTAAGTTTTAAAATACTCATGGACAAAGACAAGAGTGGTCCTAAAGGAAGAGTGCTAAATTGGGGGAAGACCAACTATACCAAAATTCGGCAGGAGCTGGGGAATGTAGATTGGGAGCAGCTGTTTGAAGGTAAATCCACATGTGATATGTGGGAGGCTTTTAAAGAGAGGTTGATTAGCGTGCAGGAGAGACATGTTCCTGTGAAAATGAGGGATAGAAATGGCAAGATTAGGGAACCATGGATGACAGGTGAAATTGTGAGACTAGCTAAGAGGAAAAAGGAAGCATACATAAGGTATCGGTGGCTGAAGAAAGACGAAGCTTTGAAAGAATATCGGGAATGTAGGACCAATCTGAAACGAGGAATTAAGAGTGCTAAAAGGGGTCATGAAATATCTTTAGCAAACAGGGTTAAGGAAAATCCCAAAGCCTTTTATTCATATATAAGGAGAAAGAGGGTAACTAGAGAAAGGATTGGCCCACTCAAGGACAAAGGAGGAAAATTATGCGTGGAGTCAGAGAAAATGGGTGAGATTCTAAACGAGTACTTTGCATCGGTATTCACCGAGGAGAGGGACATGAAGGATGTTGAGGTTAGGAACAGATGTTTGATTACTCTAGGTCAAGTCGGCATAAGGAGGGAGGAAGTGTTGGGTATTCTAAAAGGCATTAAGGTGGACAAGTCCCCAGGTCCGGATGGGATCTATCCCAGGTTACTGTGGGAAGCGAGAGAGAAAATAGCTGGGGCCTTAACAGATATCTTTGCAGCATCCTTAAACACGGGTGAGGTCCCGGAGGACTGGAGAATTGCTAATGTTGTCCCCTTGTTTAAGAAGGGTAGCAGGGATAATTCAGGTAATTATAGACCGGTGAGCCTGACGTCAGTGGTAGGGAAGCTGCTGGAGAAGATACTGAGGGATAGGATCTATTCCCATTTGGAAGAAAATGGGCCTATCAGTGATAGGCAACATGGTTTTGTGCAGGGAAGGTCGTGTCTTACCAACTTAATAGAATTCTTTGAGGAAGTGACAAAGTTGATTGATGAGGGAAGGGCTGTAGATGTCATATACATGGACTTCAGTAAGGCGTTTGATAAGGTTCCCCATGGCAGGCTGATGGAGAAAGTGAAGTCGCATGGAATCCAGGGTGTACTAGCTAGATGGATAAAGAACTGGCTGGGCAACAGGAGACAGAGAGTAGCAGTGGAAGGGAGTTTCTCAAAATGGAGACGTGTGACCAGTGGTGTTCCACAGGGATCCGTGCTGGGACCACTGTTGCTTGTGATATACATAAATGATTTGGAGGAAAGTATAGGTGGTCTGATTAGCAAGTTTGCAGACGACACTAAGATTGGTGGAGTAGCAGATAGTGAAGGGGACTGTCAGAGAATATAGCAGAATATAGATAGACTGGAGAGTTGGGCAGAGAAATGGCAGATGGAGTTCAATCAGGGCAAATGTGAGGTGATGCATTTTGGAAGATCCAATTCAAGAGTGAACTATACAGTAAATGGAAAAGTCCTGGGGAAAATTGATGTACAGAGAGATTTGGGTGTTCAGGTCCATTGTTCCCTGAAGGTGGCAACGCAGGTCAATAGAGTGGTCAAGAAGGCATACGGCATGCTTTCCTTCATCGGACGGGGTATTGAGTACAAGAGTTGGCAGGTCATGTTACAGTTGTATAGGACTTTGGTTCGGCCACATTTGGAATACTGCGTGCAGTTCTGGTCGCCACATTACCAAAAGGATGTGGATGCTTTGGAGAGGGTGCAGAGGAGGTTCACCAGGATGTTGCCTGGTATGGAGGGCGCTAGCTATGAAGAGAGGTTGAGTAGATTAGGATTATTTTCATTAGAAAGACGGAGGTTGAGGGGGGACCTGATTGAGGTGTACAAAATCATGAGAGGTATAGACAGGTTGGATAGCAAGAAGCTTTTTCCCCCCAGAGTGGGGGATTCAATTACTAGGGGTCACGAGTTCAAAGTGAAAGGGGAAAAGTTTAGGGGGGATATGCGTGGAAAGTTCTTTACGCAGGGGGTGGTGGGTGCCTGGAACGCGTTGCCAGCGGAGGTGGTAGACGCGGGCACGATAGCGTTTTTTAAGATGTATCTAGACAGATACATGAATGGGCAGGAAGTAAAGAGATACAGACCCTTAGAAAATAGGCATCATGGTTAGATAGAGGATCTGGATCGGCGCAGGCTTGGAGGGCCGAAGGGCCTGTTCCTGTGCTGTAATCTTCTTTGTTCTTTGTCATTGGTATTTAGAAATCTGTCAATCTCAACTTTAAACATACTCAATGACTGAGCTACCCCTGGGGTAGAGAATTCCAAAGATTCACAGCACTCTGAGTCAAGAAATTTCTCCTCATCTCGGTCGAAAGTAGCTTGCCCTTTATTTTGAAATTCTGTCCCCTGGTTCTAGACTCCCCAAGCAGGGGGAACATCTTAGCTGCATCTACCCTGACTATCCCTTTAAATTTTTTGTCGGTTTCAATGAGATCACTTCTCATTCTTTGAAACTCTAGAGAATACAAGCCCAGATTCCCCAATCTCTCTTCAATGGACAGTCCCACCATCCCGGGAACAAGTCTGGTGAACCTTCGTTGCACTCCCTCTATGGCAGTAATATCCTTCCTAAGGTAAGGTGACAAAAATTGCACATAGTACACCAGGTGCGGTCTAACCAAGGTTCTATACAGTTAAAGCAAGACTTCACTGCTCCTGTACTCAAATCCTGTTGCGATAAAGGCTAACATACCATTAGCCTTCCTAATCACTTGTTACACCTGCACGCTAGCTTTCAGTGACTTACTGACGAGAGGACACCCAGGTCCCTTTGTACATCTACACTTTCTAATCACTTACCATTTAAGAAATACTCCACACGTCTGCTCCTCCTACCAAAGTGGATAACCTCACATTTTTCTACATTATATTCCATCTGCCACGTTCTTGCCCATTCACCAAATCTGTTCAAATCCCCTTGAACCCACTTTTGCATCTTCCTAACACACATTCCTACCGAGTTTTGTGTTATCCACGAACTTGGAAATATTACATTTACAGTTTGGGCTTTTTAAGCACCATTTCTTGATCCATACTTGTACTGAGTTCAATCCTTGAGAATTAGGAATGAAATCCTGGGTTACTTAGCCTAGGGGAAACAATTACCCTATTCAATAGTAATACTACTTACTGCACTTATGCAAGATTCCCATCAGGTTTCCAGTCAATACAAAAAAAAATCATACCACTTGACCTATTTCAAATGTATTTATAACTAGATGATTTATAAAAGCACAAGAACAGAGATTGTACAGCACATGGAATAATTTACAATAGATGCTTGTAGAATAGCTGCTTAAAGAGCTAGCTGTTTGCTATTCCAACTCCTTCTGGCAAACTCTTACAATAACTCGTAAGCAATTTGCTTATGGAGATCAAAACACATCATCAGCACGGTCCACATTTGCTGACCGCTGAAAGTTTGTGGTTTACATTTTTTTAAAGACTGTCCTAACTCGGAATTACAAGCGTGCAGATCACACACAATGCAGTAAAAGTTGGTTGAGTAGATGACATTAAAGTTAAATTATAACTTAATTGAGGTGTACAAACTTATGAGAGGCCTAGACAGAGTCGACAGGAGGACCTGTTTCCACTAACAGAGGGTTCAATTACCAGGGAGCACAGATTAAGGTGATTGGTAGAAGGAATTAGATTGGGCAGCTAGTTTTTCTCTGGCCGGCACTGACACGACGGGATGAAGGGCCTCCTTCTGTGCTGTAATTTTTCTGCGGTTCTAATTCCAGGAATTCACAGAATAACAGGATTTGTTTTGGGATGCTTGCTTCACACACACCATGCAAGTTGCAAACTATGTTTCCATTGCAAAATAGCTGGTCAATTAGTACATATACAAATGCTTCAAACTTACTGTTCTCATCATGGGTGGCCTTTATATTAACTACTTACTGACGAAATTTACTCTGTTTGAATTTTTAAAAAAAGGCTAGCTACAATGCAGGAATTTAAGCCTAACAAGACAAACATTCTCTTTTTATCCATGTATTTAGCAGCTGTTACAAATTTCAGGTTTGCCTTAGGACAATCTCTTAGGTTCAGAGCGGATGGTCATTCCCAAAAGCATGTCCATGTCTTATGTTGAGGAATTTGCTCGTACTGCCTAATATCAAATCATGCAATACCATAACCTAGAAACCAAGGCAGGTAGATGGAATTAAGATATGAGTCACCCATGATCTAACTGAATGACAGAACAGACTTGAGGGGCTACTCCTATTCCTATGGAACAACACCCCTCGTGATCCAGATTGGATATTATACATTTGCATGTGGCCTCACATGTACTTCCCCAATTTTTCAGTTGGCAGACTGATATCAGTTAAGAGAGAGAAGGACAGGTACAAATCATTAATAATAAATAAAAACAAGAAATGCTGGAACCACTCAGCACGTCTGGCAGCATCTGTGGAAAGAGAAGCAGAGTTAATGTTTCGGGTCAGTGACCCTTCTTCGGAATTGACAAATATTAAAAATGTCACAGGTTATAAGCAAGTGAGGTGGGGGTGGGTCAAGAGATAACAAAGGAGAAGGTGTAGATTGGACAAGGCCACATAGCTGACCAAAAGGTCATGGAGCAAAGGCAAACAATATGTTAATAGCCTTAGGATCATTAAATTGTTTTACTTTACAGACAGCAATGAACATCGAGTAACAAAGTTAAATATTACCTTAAGTTCTCTCATGAAGAAAAAGTAAAATATGCTACACACTGCACTAGATCACTTATCTTTGATCAACCTTGGCACTGAATCTGCTATAAGTCTAGAAGGCTCTCTCAGACAGGCAAATACATCTATCCCTTGCCAAATCAGACATTAAGACTAACCTGTGCCTTTTTGCTTTCCCATTTCCCCTAAAGAGGAAATAAGTATATGACCTCTGACCCTCACCCTGTCCAGGAATTGGCCGGCAAGGCTGCTGATTAGACCAGCTACCACCACCTCCTCAACTCCGCCAAGGTGTGGGTCCGTAGAAATGAACCACTGCTTTTCTACAACTGAATGGGACCACTTTGACATAATGAGCCTGGCATGCGTCTCATGACTCATACATGGATGACGTCGCCGTCTTCTGATCGGATCCGCTGTCCGTGCGCAGACTGTTTAGCATCTGCGACCAGTTCGAACTGGCCTCGGGAGCCAAAGTTAACCACGGCAAGAGCGAGGCCATGTTCTTTGGGAACTGGGCTGACCGATCCTTTGTCCCCTTCACCATCAGGTCAGATTACCTGAAGGTGCTGGGGATATGGTTCGGAAGGGCTGGGGCGTGCACCAAAACCTGGGAGGAATGAGTAGCCAAGGTACAACAAAAGTTGAGCATGTGGGGGCAGCGATCTCTCTCCATTGTGGGTAAGAACCTGGTCATCAGGTGCGAGGCGCTCACGTTGTTGCTGTACGTGGCGCAGGTCTGGCCCATACCCCACTCCTGCGCTGTCGTGGTCACCCGAGCCATTTTCCGCTTCATCTGGGCATCTAAAATGGACCGGGTCCGGAGGGACACGATGTTCAAATCTCTGGATAAGGGCGGGAAAAATGTACCCAGCGTGGCCCTCATCCTGATGACCACCTTCGTGTGCAGCTGCATCAAGCTGTGTGTAGACCTCCAGTACGCAAACTGCAAGTGTCACTACGTGCTGAGGTTCTATCTGACCCCGACGATGCGAAGGATGGGCCTGGTCACATTGCCGCGGAACGCTCCATCCAGTTGGACCGTGCCGTACCACCCATCCTTCGTGGAGCAGTTTCTGCGGGAAAACACCTTTGACCACCAGTACATCAGGCAGTGGTCTGCACGGAATGTCCTCAAAGCCCTACGGGAAAAGGAGACGGTGGATCCTGTCAGATGGTTCCCCGAGCAGACCGTCAAAGTCATTTGGCGGAATGCCTCATTACCAGAACTTTCAAACAAGCACCAAGATGTAGCTTGGCTGGTGGTGAGAAGGGCCCTCCCCGTCAGATCCTTCATGCACGCCCGAAGTCTCGCCCCCTCCGCACAATGCCCCCGCAGTGGCTGTGGTGGGGAAGAGACGGTTGTCCACCTCCTCCTGGAATGTGTCTTTGCAAAGCAGGTGTGGAAAGCAGCAGTGGTTGTTGTCAAGGTTCATCCCAAGCAGCTCTGTAACACAGGAGTCTGTGCTCTACGGGCTGTTCCCAGGGATGCACACTGGGACAAACATCAACTGCTGCTGGAGGACTATCAATTCGGTGAAAGACACCCTTTGGTCTGCCCGAAACTTGCTGGTCTTCCAGCGCAAAGAGTTGCCCATGACCGAATGTTGCAGACTGGCACATTCCAAGGTCCAGGACTACGTGCTGAGGGACGCACTAAAGCTTGAGGCAGCCGCAGCAAAGGCTCAATGGGGAAAGACCACAGTGTAAGTTCCCCCACCAAGCTGAACTGAGGGGCTGGATCCACGGGAAACCCATCGAACTGTATCAGGAAAATTTTGTGTGCTGTAAATGTAAAAATGTAATTGGCATGACAATGAAATGGAAGGGTTGTGAGGCAACTCATGATTGTATAGAAGGAAACTGATCACCTTTGCACTGTTTGTATTTTTTGACTTGATGCGGTTTTAAACTGTTTGGGAATGTAATTTTTTTTTTTTTTTTTACAGATTTTTATGAATAAAGTATATTTTGGAAATTTAAAAAAGAAATGACTCATACTGCCTTCATTCAATGTGACATGCGAATAGCAATATTCCACAAAGTGGCTCACCTAGCTTTAATACACATTCCTCCGCTGTCCCCCCCCATCCCCATCACCACCACCCTAAACTCTCTGGGTAATGTGGTAATGTTAATGCCTTGACAACTGGATTTAACTTAAAGGCAATTTGTTTTAAACAAATAAATCACACCAAGATCCCTTCTGTGGAAAAAATGGTGAAAATTCCACAAACTTGACAGTTTTAATAAATCACCTGCAATTTTTTTGAGCTCATTAACACTACCGACTCAAATTTATTATTTTAATTACACTCATTATTTCATATAGTCCCCCAATAGCTTCCATATCTTAGTTGCAAATATTTGTTATATATCTTTGTAATATAGTAAATCAATGTGGAACAATGAATATAAAGGAAATAAGTATTTCCATCACTTTAAATACTAATTTATTACAGCACGATAAATTGCTGTATTAGTGTCAGAGACCAGAATACTAAAAGGAACAATGCACATGCCTCTCAAGAATTTGCACAATGAACTCCACATGTAGCTTTACTACACAACAAATTTAGTTTGCATTTTAACTATAATTATATCAATCTTTTATCTTGGTCTAAAGCCACAAAAGACAATCATGGTGTGGGGTGTTTTTCAAGTGATCTAACTGCAGCTGATGTCTTCCTCAGGGCAGTACACAGTGCTTTAAAGCAATGCAGCTTCATTCCACAGGATTAAAACTGAATTCTTTGTTCTTGTGCTTAAACAATATACTTTCATGTGGTCCTTTCATAGTTTTCTTATTCTTTTTTCAAATATAGCATTAATCTAATTACTACTCTCGAATTGTAATGAGACAGATTTCAAAGCCCACAAAACTAACTATTAACATTAAAATTCCTTACAATAGTACTTGCTTATAGTTAGTTTATATGGAGCAGATCTGACATAACCACAGATAACTAAATGTCATCTGTCCCTGTTGAGCACCCACACTCTGTGAAAAGTAGGGCTCACAAATAGTGTCTTAAATCATAAGCAAAACCAGTATCGCAAAAAAAATTAAATGAGGATATACCTCAGACAAACTAAAAGAAACATGAATAAATTTCATTTTTGACAGGCATACGATTATAATCCCACATTGGCAATTCCCAGTTCAAATAGTTCATCAGCACCTATAATTACACAGGACTATATAGTATGTACAACACAGAGGCAGGCTCTTCAGTCCAATGGATCCATGCCAGTGTTTATGCTCCACATGAGCCTCCTCCCAACCCTCTTCATCTAGCACTATCAACATATCCTTCCATTCCTTTCTCCATTTGTTTATCCAGCTTCCCCATCAATGCATCTATGCTAACTACCTCAAATATTCCCTACAGTAGCAAGCTCCACCTTCTTACCACTGTGAGTAAAGAAATTTCTCCTAATGTCCTGTTGGGTTTATTCGTGACTATTTTATATTTATGACCCATATTTTGGTCTCACTGCAAGTGAAAACATTAGGATGGATTTTGTTGAGCTCCCAGTGTCGGGCTCTGGAAAATCGGAGCCCAACGCCGGGAATGCCGGGCCCGATCTTCCTGGCAGCGGGGAAGCTTCATGGCGGCACATCCACTGCTCCGTGGCGAGACCCGGATTTAAATATGCAAATCAGCTATTTAAATATGTTTAAATGGAAGCTGAAGCGATCTTACCAGCCGTTGCGGATATTTTGAGCAACGTGTGGCACTCTTGCGCCTTCACTTTCCCGTCCAGGGAAAGCTGGCACCACTGAGGTGGGGAAGGGGGATCTCTGTATTTGTGCAGAAGTTGTTGGGGGGGGGGGGGGGAAAAGAGGTCAACTCTGTACTTTGATCAGTTGGGGGGGGGGGGTAAAAGGGGTCAACTCTACACTTAGTGCAGTTGGGACAGAAAAGGGGTAATCTGGGCTTTTCTGGTGTAGCTAGAGGGGATGGGTCAAACTTTAGTTTTGGTTGCAGTTGTGTAGGGGAGGGAGTCAACTTTAATCTGTCAACAGAGGCCTAGTAGCCCTTTAAAAATGGCGCCAGCACCTGCGCAGAAACAGGACACACCATTCCTCCGCGTGACCTGGGGTGGGGGGGCGGTGCCACACTGCATATCATAATGAGCCACCGTGCTGAAGATCGAGGCAGCTCATGGTGTGCAAACAAAATTCAGCCCATCTTCTCCACATCTATCCTTATCTTGAATATCTCCATCAGGTCACCTCTCAGTCTTCTCTGTTCCAGAGAGGTAGAACCTCTCAGTTCTGGTGTCATTTGAGTAACTCATTTTTGCACCTTCCCTAGTGCCTCCATATCATTTTTATAATACGGAGACCAGAACTGTTCACAGGAACAACTTGCATTTACCTAACACCCTTAACATAATCAAACGTTCCAAGGTGCTTCAGAGGGGCATTATAAAACAAAACATATGGACATATTAGGGCAGATGGCCAAAAGCTGGGTCAAAGAGGTAGGTTTTAAGGAGCATTTTACAGGAGGAAAGTGAGGTAGAGAGATGGAGAGGTTTAGGGAGGGAATTCCAGAGTTTAGGGCCAAAGCGACTGAAGGCTCAGCCACCAATGGTGAAGCGATTAAAATCGGGGATGCTCAAGAAGCCAGAATTAGAGGAGCATAGATATGTCAATGGGTTGTGCTGCTGCAGGAAATTACCGAGATTGGGAGCGGTGAGACCACGAAGGGATTTTCTTTTATTCGTTCATGGGATCTTGGCAATGTTGGTTAGGCCAGCATTTATGGCCGATGCCAAATTGCCCTCGAGAAGGTGGCAGTGAGCTGTCTTCCTGAACCGCTGCAGTCCCTGGGGTGCGGGTACACCAACAGTGATGTTAAGAAGGGAGTTCCAGGATTTTGACCCAGCAACAGTGAAGGAACGGCGATATAGTTCCAAGTCAGGATGGTGTGTGGCTTGCAGCGGAACTTGCAGGTGGTGGCGTTCCCTTGCATCTGCTGCCCTTGTCCCTCTAGGTGGTAGAGGTCGCCAGTTTGGAAGGTGCTGTTGAAGAAGCCTTGGTGAGTTGCTGCAGTGCATCTTGTAGATGATACACACTGCTGCCACTGTGCGTCAGTGGTGAAGTGAGTGAACGTTGAACGTGGTGTAAGGGGTGCCAATCAAGTAGACTGCTTTGTCCTGGATGGGATTGAGCTTCTGAATGTTGTTGGAGCTACACCAGGGAAGTGGAGAGTATTCCATCACACTCCTGACTTGAACTTTGTAGATGGTGGACAGGCTTTGGGCAGTCAGGTGAGTTACTCGCTGCAGAATTCCCAGCCTCTGACCTGTTCTTGTAGCCACAGCAATTATGTGGCTACTCCAGTTCAGTTTCTGGTCAATGGTGATCCCCCAGAATGTTTATAGTGGGGAATTCAGCAATGGAAATGTCACTGAACATCAAAGGGAGATGGTTAGATTCTCTCTTGTTTGAGATGGTCATTGCCTGGCACTTGTGTGGCACGAATGTTACTTGCCACTTATCAACCGGGTTGTCCGGGTCTTGCTGCATCTGTACATGGCTGATTCAGTATCTGAGGAGTTGCGAATAGTGTCGAACATTGCACAATCAGCAGCGAACATCCCCACTTCTGATTTTATGATGGAGGGAAGGTCATTGATGAAGCAGCTGAAGATGGTTGGGCCTAGGACATGACCCTGAACAACTCCTGCAGTGATGTCTGGGCAGAGAAGATAGAGAGAAACTGGTGCAACTCGTGAAAAGATCGAGAACGAGAGGGCACAGATTTAAAGTATTTTGTAAAAGAAGCAAAAGTGACATGAGGAAAAACTTTTGCATGCAGAGAGTGGTCAAGGTCTGGAATGCACTGCCTGAGTGTGTGGTGGAGGCAGATTCAATTGAAGCATTCAAAAGAGACTGTTATATGAAAAGCTGTGCAGGGTTATGGGGAGAAAGTAAGGGAATGGAACTGACTGAATTGCTCTTTCGGAGAGCAGGTGCAGACACGATGGGCTAAATGGCCACTTTCTGCACTGTAACGATTGTATGATTCTATGTCCTGGGACTGAGATGATCGACCTCCAACAACCATCTTCCTTTGTGCTAGTTATGACTCCAACCAGCCAAGAGTTTTCCCCGATTCCCATTGACTCCAGTTTTGTTAGGGCTCCTTGATGCCATAATCGATCAAATGTTGCCTTGATCTCAAGGGCAGGAGGCACTCTCACCTCACCTCTGGAGTTCAGTTCTTTTGAACATTTTTGGACAAAGGCTGTAATAAAGTCAGGAGCCGTGTGGCCCTGGCGGAACCCAAACTGAGTGTCAGTGAGCAGGTTACTGCTGAGAAAGTGCCGCTTGATAGCACTGTCATGACCTCTTTGCTCATTACTTTGCTGATGATTGAGAGTAGACTGATGGGGCAGTAATTGGCCGGGTCGGATTTGTCCTTTTTGCGTACAGGACATACTTGGACAATTTCCGGGTAGATGCCAGTGCTGTAGCTGTACTGGAACAGCTTGGCTGAGGGGCACGGCTAGTTCTGGAGTCTTCAGTACTATTGCCGGAAAGTTGCCAGGGCTCATAGCCTTTGCTGTATCCAGTGCCTTCAGCTGTTTCTTGATATCACATGGAGCGAATCAGATTGGCTGGCTGAAGACTGGCATCTGTGGCACTGGGGACCTCAGGAGGAAGCAGAGAGGGATCATCCACTCAGCAATTCTGGCTGCAAAGTGTAAGAAAAGGAATGAAACCGGATAGATCACCCGGTATGGACCCAGGCACTGGAAATGACAGCAAGCACAGCCCCATCGACTCTGCAATGTCCTCCTTAACAACATCTGGGGGCTTGTGCCAAAATTGGGAGAGCTGTCCCACAGACTAGTCAAGCAACAGCCTGACGTAGGCATACTCACGGAAACACACCTTACAGACAATGTCCCTGACATTATCACCAGTCCTGTCCCACCAGCAGGACAGACCCACCAGAGGTGGCGGGGCAGTGATATACAGTCGGGAGGGAGTGGCCCTGGGAGTCTTCAACATTGACTCTGGACCCCATGAAGTCTCATGGCATGTCAAATATGGGTAAGGAAACCTCCTGCTGATTACCACCAACCACCGCCCCCACCTCAATATCAGTGCTTCTCAATGTTGAACACCAACTGGAAGAAACACTCAGGGTAACAAGGGCACAAAATTTACTCTGGGTGGGGGACTTTAATGTCCATCACCCAGAGTGGTTCGGTAGCACCACTACTGACTCAGCTGGCCGAGTCCTAAAGGACATAGCTGCTAGACTGGGTCTGAGGCAGGGGATGAGGGAACCAACAAGAGGGAAAAACATACTTGATCTTGTCCTCACCAATCTATCTGGCACAGACGCAAGTGTCCACAACAGTATTGACTGGAGTGACCACCACACAGTCCTTGTGGAGACGAAATCCTGTCTTCGCAATGAGGATACCCACAATCGTGTTGTGTGGCACTACCACCGTGCGAAATGGGATAGATTTCGAGCAGATCTAGCGACTGAAAACTGAGCACCCATGAGGCGCTGTGAGCCAACAGCAGCAGCAGAATTGTATTCAACCACAATCTATAACTTCATGGTCTGGCATATCCCCCTCTACCATTACCATCAAGCTGGGGGACCAACCCTGGTTCAATGAAGAGTGCAGGAGGGCATGCAAGGAGCAGCACCAGGCATACATAAAAATGAGGTGTTAGCCTAGTGAGGCTATAACACAGGACTACTTGCATGCCAAACAGCAAAAGCAGCATGTGAAAGACAGGGCTAAGCGATCCCACAACCAACGAATCAGATCCAAGCTCTGCAGTCCTGCCACATCCAGTCGTGAATGGCAGTGGGTAATTAAACAACTAGCAGAAGGAGGAGGCTCCACAAATATCCCCATCCACAACCATGGGGGAGCCCAGCACATCAGCACAAAAGACAAGGCTGAAGCAGTTGCATCCATCTTCAGCCAGAATTTGAAAACAAGATTAAGAATTTACTAAGAATAAGAGCTAAGGTAGGTCAGCATGATGGGTCAACGTGATTTGGTCTGAGTTAGGACATGTGCAGCAGGGCTTTGAATAACCTCAAATTTACGGAGGGTAGATGTGATAGGGCAGCCACGAGTGCACTGGAATAATCAAGTCTATAGGTAACAAAGGCATGGAGATGTGCGGATTCATAGGATGTTATGGAATGGATATTAGGCTCTTAGTGATGGCAGAGATATGTGGCTGAAAGCTAATCTTGAGGCCAAGTATGACACCAAGGTTGCAAACAGTTTGGCTGAACCTCAGACAATTGCCAGAGAAAGTGGTGGAGTCAATGGCTTGGGAACAGAGTTGTGGTGGGGACCAAAAAGAATGGCTAATATTTACTTGGGAGGAAATTTCTGCTCATCCAGTACTGAATATTGGACAGGTATTCTGACAATTTATCAACAGTGGAGGGTCAAGAGAGGTTTGATAAGGTAGAGCTGGGTGTTATCAATGCTGTGGAAACTGACATTGTGCTTTCGGATGAAGTCACCAAGGGGTAGCATGTACATGAGAAGGCACCAGAGGTAACAGTGTGGGAACAGGGAGAAAAGCCATTGCAGGTGATTCTCTGATTACAATTAGACAGATAAGAATGGAACCAAGCGAGTGCTAACCTACTCAGCTGGATGACAGTGGAGATGCGTTGGAGGAGGATGGTGTGATCAACTGTGTCAAAGACAACAGACTAGTCGATATGGATGAGGAGGAATAGTTTATCTTTGTTACAGTCACATCGGATATCATTTGTGACTCCCAGTATTCCAAGTGTGGTCAAACCAGTGTTCTATGCAAGGTTAACGTAATTTCTCTGCTTTTCAATTCTATCCCACCAGAAATGCTTTGTTTATCTTATGACTTTATTAACCTGCGTCACCACACTTCTAGTGACTTCTTTATCTGTACCCCTAGATTCATCAATTATTCTACTCCATTTAGACACTCATTTTCCCAAGATCTATGTGGACTCATTTTTCCAAAATGTACCACCTCACACTTAACTATACTGAAGTTAGTTTTCCAATTACACATCCATTCTGCAAATTTATATCTTCCTGCATTTTGTAGCAGTCCTCCTCTGCATTAACTATAATCCCGCCAACCCCACTCCACCACCAACCGCGCCCTGCCCACCCCCCCCCCCCCCCACCACCCCCAATTTGGTGCTGTTGGCACATTTTCAAATTGTACTCCCAATTCCTCAGCCCAAATTGTTTATGCAAATGGTGAACAGCAGTGGTCCCGGCACTGATCCTTATGGAACACCGCTTCCCACCTTCTGGCAATCTGAGTAACTACCCTATTCTTTGTTTTCTGTTTTGTAGCGAGCAAAATGGCAGCCATGGATTGAATACCAGTTCACAACACTACAAAAATCAATAAAAGTTAAACCATAGCATCCTCAACGCCGCAAGCCATCCTCCTGCAGCCATCACAAAAAGGGAAAAGCAAGAAACTAGAACTGGCAACTTGGAAGCGAAAGGACGTAGAATGGTTCAAAGAGGCCAGGCAGGACAGCATATTAGGAAAGCAGAAGGCAACAAAAAAAAAGCTGTCTGAGCATGGTCACCCAAACTAAAATGTATGTATGTTAATGTAAAGAGCTTAAAAAAAATTGGGAGAGGGGGCTCTGGATTAGAACAGAAAATCCTGAAATAATAGCAGTAATTGAAAATTATCTGCAACTAGGTCAGGATTGACAATTAAATACTCCTAAGTATAAAACTTTGAGCAGGGATCAGAAAGGAGGAGGTGGTAGGGGAGGGCGGCGACAGCATTGGAAACAATACCATAGTACTGGAGCACAAGGGCTTAAATAGAAAACTGGTCCAAATAAAATTCCTTTTAATTGTTCTGAGAAATAGCAAGATATCTGATATTTTGGAAGTATGTTATAGACTGCTGAATAATGCAATAGGAATTTGAAGATCAAATTTGTTCACAAATTAGAGAAGGACTTCAATTATCCAAAAGTGGACTGTAATTGGAAAATTGGAACTGCCACCTTTCCACTTCCACCCAAATTAACTCCAGGGTGGGAAGCCCTGTGAACAGCCTTCCCGCCCTGCTGCTCATTGAGGCCCTTAAGTGGAAAATCAATACCCAATTAAGGTCCTCATCCTGCTGCCTCCAGAATTAGCCCGGCAGCAGGCAGACCTGTTGCCACACAGGGAGCATGCCAAGCAAACCCATGTAGTTGCTTTCTGGCTCCAGGTGAGTGGTGGAGGGGTGGCGTGGGGAGGGCCCCTCATTAAAAGGCCCAGTGCCTGAATGCGGGACCTAGCATCAGGAAAGGGGAATGCCACTCCCCTGCCCTTGCTGCCAAACCCCTACACACCCATGCAACCCCTCCCACCCTGACTTACTTGTGGCCGAGGTCCAAGGTCTCTGGTGAGTCCAGTACCGGAAGCAGCCACCAGAGGTGGTGGCACTGCTCAGTTAAAGAGATGCCAGCCTCTGATTGGCCGACAGCTCTCAGCAGGCGGGTTGTCCACCACCGGGGTCCCTAACTGGCACTTGACCCAGTAGGCCTTCCCAGAGGAGGTGACGTGGGGCTCTTGCCGGTGATCGAGATCCCCGTCGCCCGGATAAAATATCAGCCACGGAGTCTGAACCAGGAAGTGAAAGTTAGAATAGTTAATTCAATGCCAAATCATGGACAGAAAACAAAATAAAGGGAGGGAAAGAAAGATGGGATTGAGAGAAAGAAATAAAAAAGAAAAATTCAAGTCTGTAGGAATAAGACTTCATAATTGTAAAAGTTAATTTTTAGTGGCAGAAGAAGTTGTTTTGCAGGAATTAAGATTTAACATACCATTATAAATTAACTTACACTTTAATGGACAGGCATGTTAGTGGGTATCTATGATGCAAGTACCCCAACTTCACACCCGTCCATATATTTGAATGCTGAGTCTCTTGGCGAGATACTGTTATAGCGAAGCTTCCGAGCAGAGAAACTCAGCGCTTCCTGACTTCCACATCTAACTGCACATGTGCGGTTACCAGAAGTTGCTGCCCAATTTACTCTTCAATAATGCTGAACACTGAGAGCCACACCATTATCTTTACCACAAAATCTGGACCAATGTAATTAGATTGGGCATATAAATGGAAAAGGAATAATTAATCCAGGAGAGAGAGAGAGACTGGAAATAAGCACATTATATTCAGATAAATAGCAACCTTGCCCTGATTAAAAGAAAAAAAAACTAAATAGTACCACAGATCAGCAATGAGAAGTATTAAAAAAAGATGGAAAGTAAAGCAATCCTGTGAAGAATCAAGGAAGTGTACTGTAAGTTTAGGTTCCATGAATGCAGGCTAAATGATTACATTTTGAACTAAAGAGCTGTTCAAGAGATAGAAAATAAAATGACTTGCGTCTAGCTGGTCAGATCTAACAGAAGCAAACACTGCATTATGTGGTGTACAATTATGCAGGAAATGAGACCCACTACCATTTAACGGTACAATGTGTTTCAGAGATTTACAATTCTTCTGAATTCCATTTTACTGATAATTGACCATCAGACCTAAAGAGAAATTAAATCAAGAACTGTAATCTGCCAATCTCTCGAGATTGAGCTTCTTCCAAATAATGCTTATTCATGCTCAAATTCAACTTCCACAGCAATACCACCGTGCACGCCTGATCTCTCTGAATCAGCAGGGAACACCATGCCGATAGACCAAATAGGTTAGCTAAATACGATGGCTTTTACGGCAAGAAATAAAATCATACAAAAACAAAAGCATGTTCAACTGTTTATCAAATACAAAATAACAGTCCTTTGATACATTAAAAAAAAACATGTGCCCACCTCTGCATTCATGGACTCCTGTCCCCCTGCTGTTGAAAAATGACTCACCCAAGTGAACATGAGGGGAACTAAAGCATTAAACAAAAGCTTATTTATTTCTAGAATCAGCCAGTTTCTAGCTGCAAAATTGTCAATTGCTCGCAGAACAAAGACACTATGTTACTAAGCTACAGTATCCAAAACCTATGATAACAAGAAAATGATAATCGCGACAGAACATGCGCCATCCAATCATAAAAACTGCATCATCTGATCAAACATCTACAAGCAACGTGGTCAGTTTTCTTGCAGACAGCCTAATTCATTCTTAGCTTGTGGTGGTAAGAGTAAAGGATAGGTTTCAACTTAGTACCAGCTAATTCAGAAAAATCCTTCAGCTATTCCACGTAAGGAAAATATACCACAATCTTGCAACTCAAAACAAAAATACTGGGAGTCATGAGATGCCCTGAGTTGAAGCCAAAGGGAAAAAAGGGAAAGTGGCAGCATCGTGTCATGCCCAGTAAAGACATATCATACTCCTAACTTTTAAGATATGAATAAAAGCAAAATATGGTGGAAGCTGGAAATATGAAATTTGGTCACAGACCTGAAATGCTAACTCTGCTTCTTTCTCCACTGATGCTGTCAGACCTGAATACTTCCAGCATTTTGTTTTTATTTTAAGATATGAATTTTATTCAATGTGGACTCCCTGAAATTGACTTTTCCTTGATAAAAAAAAAGTAGACAAAGTGCTGCAAAGGTGGCTGAAGGTCCGATGACCTAGCCTGTGTATTCTAAAACTGCCTCACCACCTCAAAAGTACAAAAGGATACATTCCAGACTAAGAGATGTTAACCATACCAATCCTAAAACCATCAAGAGATATTCCTGAATTGAATTTTTTTTTCTGAGACAAAGGAGGTGTGAAGTAGCCACAAGACAAAATGATACCCATCCAGACATCAAAACATAACCATGAATTCAACATGCTGGCCCATTGTGTGGTCACGCCAAGGGAGAAGTTCATGTGTCAACTAACAGAAATGCTAATGTGATGGATTTTGACCTTAAAAGGTAGCTCTCTGGAGAGACAGGGAAAATCACATCATCAAAGAAAGAAGTCCAGCCAGGCAAGGAAGGAGCCCTGCTGCTAAATCGACAGTTCAACTTGCTGCAGCAGAGAATTGAGAGTGACCTCCAGTCTGAAGTCTTAACCACCAGAAATCTACAACACCTCAACAAGTAGCAGCCTGACATAGTCATACTCATGGAATCATACCTGACAATGCCCAGACTCTGCCATCACCACCCCTACGTATGTCCTGTCCCAACGGCAGGACAGACCCAGCAGAGGTGGCGGCACTGTGGTATACAGTCGGGAGGGAGCTGCCCTTGGAGTCAACATCGAGTCCGGACCTCATGAAGTCTCATGGCATCAGGTCAAAAATGGGCAAGGAAACCTGCTGATTACCACCAAGCAACCCCCCCACCCCTCAGCTAATGAGTCAGTATTCCTCAATGTTGGACACCACTTGGAGGAAGCACTGAGGGTGGCAAGGGCGCAGAATATACTCTGGGTGGGGAACTTCAATGTCCATCACCAAGAGTGGCTCAGTAGCACCACCACGCACTGAGCTGGCCGAGTCCTAAACGACATAGCTGCTCAACTGGGTATGCGGCAGGTGGTGAGGGAACAAACAAGAGGGAAAACACACTTGACCCTGTCCTCACCAATCTACCTGTCGCAGATGCATCTATCCATGACAGTATTGGTAGGAGTGACCACCGCACAGTCCTTGTGGAGGCGAGGCCACGCCTTCACATTGAGGATGCCCTCCAACATGTTGTGTGGCACTACCACCATGCTAAATGGGATAGATTGCGAACTGATCTAGCAATACAAAACTGGGCATCCATGAAGCGCTATGGGCCACCAGCAGCAGCAGAACTGTACTCAACCACAATCTGTAACCTCATGGCCCCGCATATCCCCCACTCTGCCATTACCATCAAGCTGGAAGACCAACCCCGGTTCAATGCAGACAGCAGGAGGGCATGCCAGGGGCAAATGGAATTTAATCCTGAGAAGTGTGAGGTGATGCATTTTGGGAGGACTAACAAGGCAAGGGAATATACAATGGATGGCAGGACCCTAGGAAGGACAGTGAGTCAGAGGGACCTTGGTGTACTTGACCTTGATCACTGAAGGCTGCAGCACAGGTAGATAAGGTGGTTAGGAAGGCATATAGGATACTTGCCTTTATTAGCCGAGGCACAGAATATAAAAGCAGGGAGGTTATGATGGAGCTGTATAAAACGCTAGTTAGGCCACAGCTGGAGCACTGTGCACAGTTCTGATCACCACACTTTAGGAAGGATGTGACTGCACTCGAGAGGGTACAGAGGAGATTCACCAGGACGTTGCCTGGGTTGGAGCATTTCAGCTATGAAAAGAGACTCACTCGATAGGCTAGGGTTGTTTTCCTTAAAGCAGAGAAGGCTGAGGGGGGAACCTGATTAAAGGCCTGCTACCCGACCCGAACCAGACCGGACCCGCCGACATGTGTCGGGTCGCATTTCCGAGTCCGACATTCGGGCTGGGGTCTGGCCGGGTCGGACATGCTCTACCACAGGTAAGTGGCTCCAATGTTAATTTAATTTTTGGACTAGGAAGGTGGTTTTGTTACATTTATTTAATGCTTGTACAGATCAGCAACAAAGTGAAAAACGGAAGCTAAGTTAACTGATGGTCAGGTCGGGTGTGGGTAAAAATGGAAGGACTCGGGCCGGGTCGCACTCGGGTCGGGTTTTTTTCTGCAGACCCGAGCAGGCCTTTAGACCTGATTGAAGTATACAAAATTATGAGGGGCATTGATAGGATCGATAGGAAGAAACTTTTTCCCTTAGCGGAGGCATCAATAACCAGTGGGCATAGATTTAAGCTAAGGGGCAGGAGGTTTAGAGGGGATTTGAGGAAAAATTCTTTCACCCAGAGGTTGGTTGGAATCTGGAACACATTGCCTGAAGGGGTGGTAGAGGCAAGAACCCTCACAACATTTAAGAACATTTAAGAAATGCCATAGCATACAAGGCTACGGGCCAAGTGCTGGAAAATGGGATTAGAATAGATAGTTGCTTGTTGGCCGGCACGGACATGATGGGCCTGTTTCTGTGCTGTATAAGTCTATGACTCTGACTCTAACAGCACTATAGGTATACCTACCTCACATGGATTGCAACGGTTCAAGGCAGCAGCTCACCACCACCTTCTCAAGGACAATTATGGATGGACTATTAGGGATGGGCAATAAATGCTGGCCTCGCCAGCCATGCCCACATCACATGAATGAATAAAAGAAAAATTCCAGACTATGAACACCCACACCTTTAAAAGAGACCGTCCTTCCAAGAAGATCCAACAGGTTTACCGTAAACCACGAGCATCTACCTCACTTTAAACCACTTAACCCCTTTCCCTCTCTTTCCATCTATTCTTGCGTATGCGTGAGTGAAAGTGTGCACAAGTGAGATTGCGACCATTTTGTTGAATATTGTTCAAGTTATCTTTCATTTTACCTACAAGAAAAGCTGTCATTTGTCTGTTTATTTGACCCTAAAAAAAAAACACTCGGGCTAACTGTCAACCCCGACTTCACCAATCTATACACGTCACTGAAGTCCCGCATACCTGGAAAGATTTCACTTCAAGGAGGACTGTGTAATGTATAAATGTGCTGTGAGGTTTTCAAGTGTTTTAATAAGTTAAGAAATACCTTTCTCAGCAATTTAGAGTATTATCTACTTACAAAGTACCATTTAGTTAATGGCAATTTTTAGCTTAGTTGTTATAATAAAAGTCTTAAAACCTGAAATCTTGCCAGATAGTTCTTTAAATTGGTCTGGGGAGTTCATATCTTGTGTTTTAATGTTAACAGTCTCACTGAGATCGTAACAATGAAGGTTGAAACATAACTTGATACTGTAGGTATGGTTACCTTTCTGCAAGAGAAACTGTTTTTTATAAATTGGCTGGAAAACATTTTTCTGCAGATTATTCTTTCACTAAATACTCTTTCCGAGTGAAGACCAAAGTACGGAACGTCCTCATCAGGGAACTCCTCTTTGCTGATGATGCTGCATTAACATCCCATAAGAAGTGTGTCTGCAGAGACTCATTGACAAGATTGCTGCTGCCTGCAGCGAATTTGGCCTAACCGTCAGCCTCCATGTCTCCGCTTTAAAGACGTCTGCAAACGCGACATGAAGTCCTGTGACATTGACCACAAGTCGTGGGAGTCAGTTGCCAATGATCGCCAGAGCTGGCGGACAGCCATAAAGGCGGGGCTAAACAGTGGCGAGTCGAAGAGACTTAGCAGTTGGCAGGAAAAAAGACTGAAGTGCAAGGACAGAGCCAACTGTGTAACAGCCCCGACAGCCAATTTTGTCTGCAGCGCCTGTGGAAGAGTCTGTCACTCTAGAATTGGCTTTTATAGCCACTCCAGGCGCTGCTTCACAAACCACTGACCACCTCTAGGCGCTTACCCATTGTCTCTCGAGACAAGGAGGCCAAAGAAGAAATACTCTTTCAAAGCAAAAATACATTAAGCCAAATACTGACTGAAATTCAATCTTCCTCCACAAAGAACTGGTACAGCTCACTACATAGGCAACTCCAAGTCAGCTGAAGGCAAACGAAGCTGCCTGTAACAAAAACTTATTTATCCAAGATTCATTCAATGAAACAGATAAAATTGCCAAACAGATCAACTTTCAAGCAAGTATAGAACTTAATCATCAAGTTTCAAATATTATTTTTCCTTTGACAATGCCAGGACTTTCAAATTGAAAATTTTATGATATCATCAGTTATTTTCAGAAGATTTCTTCCATTACCATGAGACAACTCGAGGACGGATTTTTATTAAACTTCAAAGCATATGATACGCAAAAGAAATGTTTTAATTGAAATACCAAGTACGTTTAAACTCTCGAAATCCAGGCAATTAAAGCTGCCTCTCTAATTTAGAAATCCAGATGAAAGGTTAAAAAACCCTCATTCCTGTTTAATGGAATCTTTTCTGAGATTCATTTTCATTGCAAAAGCATGAATCTTCAAATTTAATCATTGCTTCCAATACATTTCTGAAAGTTTTTTTTAAAGCACTAAAGGACATTTTCTAAACTTACACAAAAATTTTCTTTGTCAAAACTACACTGCAATACTCCAAAGATGTTAATTTGAACCATCTTTAACTTGCAAGGTCACTATAATTGTCAGATAGCTAGTTACTGATCATTCACATTTTAAAGTACTCATGCTGGTGGTCAACAGTTTGGAGCAGGGAAATCTCATCACGGCAGGTTGAAGATAAATGCATTTATGAACCGCAGGCATAGAATATTTATGAGGAAATCACAATATTCAACGCATAATGAGCACATCAAATCAAGCATTTCAGAACATCTAGTTCTGAAGCTAAAAGCTGCACCTGCTGCATACACATAACAAGTAATAGGATGCCCACTCCTATAGTCTGAAGAGCCCCGAGGCCCACTGGGATCTAACAGGAACAAACTTGGCAGGGGTAGGCATCCATATCCAAAAAAACGGTGCTCCATCCAATCAAAAGAGAAAATGATCTTGTTAACTGGAATTTATATTGGGAGGCCATTTTCTTTGCAATGAAATTTCAACATTTTATTTGAAGATTTAATTTGCCTCATGAATTGGCGACAATAAACATAATAGTTGCTTGGTAGTACAGAACTTGAGTATTGCTGATAGAGACATATGTTGAAGCTTTCCATCTTGCACTCATCAGGACAGAAGAAAGAATGCAAAATTTCAACAGGAGAAACAATTTATATTGTATGAGAAAAGGGTGCTGATTGGTTGGCAAGTAGACTTTGGTTGAGGCATTGCCATGGAGAAAGCACCAGGGAACTATTGTCCCACATGCTTTTAATTCAAAAAAGGCACAAAGCCTGGAGACATGTTCCTTTTGCCTGCAGAGGACAGGTCCCTGCGTATGCATACATGTAGCTTCTAGCAAGCTGAAGTGGGCCACATTGCGAGCCCGACTGATAATCTTAAAAGTCGTCAGTGTTATTCTACGCACACTCTGATTTGTTCAGCAGGTGCTGTCCAATCGCAGAATCACATCTAACGTTGGACATTATGTTTTGAGTTTTGCAAGCACAGGCTAGTTGAGTATGGTCAACTATTGCGAACAGCGGAAGGGACGTGCTGCTTGATATGTTGGGACGATCAGCCTACATACCTGGCATTGCACCAGCACTGAAATTCATATCCTACATTAATCATTTGTGTGGTTGGCAAAACATCTTTTCTGCTTGACAGTAGTATCCTGTTAGTGGAAAATAGTAGCAGCATGAAACGGCTAGCTTCACCTGTTGCTCAAATTTTTGAGATACCTCACCCTTCCAGGTAATTTGAGGTAGATTGGGCACTCCTCAGGTCCAAAAGTAGTGGCCTTAGGCCCATGCGTGAGTACATGCGATACACAGTGAGTAATGACCTAATCGGGCTAGCTATTATCCCACAGGATAGCTTTGATGCCCTATTTCAGCATCAAGCTTGCACGGTGAGCAAATGGCTTGGGCCCTATTTATAAAATTGCCGATAAGGCCAATATTATAGCGCGTGGAGCTGAAGGAATCCCAACACATATCAACTATTGATGAAGGGTCACTGACACGAAACGTTAACTCTGCTTCTCTTTCCACAGATGCTGCCAGACCTGCTGAGTGGTTCCAGCATTTCTTGTTTTTATATCAACTATTGACCTGTGGTAGCAAGTTCCACATTCTCACCAATCTTTGGGTAAAGAAGTTTCCTCTGAATTCCTTATTAGACTTCTTGGTGAGTATCTTATATTGATTGACAGCATGTCTCCTTTTCAGCAAGAAATATAATATTCTAATGAGCATGTTTTGCTTTCTCGCAAACACACAATTCACACATGGGATAAAGGAAGTATACTGTGGACACCTACTGATAATTACCAATGTTAATCAAATGCTCTAAGAAGACTCAATTCATCGACTTTATCTGGCCTTTAATTGAAGGGTAAACTTGAACTCATTAATTCTGTTACCTCCTACTAGGGTTGAAGGAAAAATGCATTAGTAGTGTTAAAAGCTGATAATACAATTAATTATTCTAATGCATTATTCGCCCTCAACCAAAATTCCTACATTTGCAAAAAATGCATAACTATTTGTTGATGCTTGGTGAAATGGGAACAAGCACTGTTCATCAGACACAAATTTCTTTCCTCAATTGCCACCAAAACACAATTAGTCATTCAACACTTTACTTTTGTGGAATCTTGCTAAGTGGAGAGTGACTTTGTTCACCTACATATCAGCCATTGCCCTTCAGAATAATTAACTGCAGAATTAATTGCAGAAAGTAGTTTGGAAAATGTGAGATATACTCAGGTGCTAGATTACATAGATTATTATTATTATTATTATTACATAGGGTACATGGCACAAAAAGGTCATTTGGCCCAACCAGTCCATTTGAGCCTCCTCCCATCTTTCCTCTTAACTATCATCGTATCCCTCTAATCTCTTCTCCCTCATATGCTTGTCTAGCTTCCCCTTAAACAGATCTATACTATTCACTTCAACCACTCCCTGTGTTAATGCATTCCACATTCTCATCACTCTGGGTAAAGAAGTTTCCTCTGAAATCCCTATTTGTTTTCTTGTTGACCATCTTATATCGATTATCTCCAGTTATGCTCTTCCCCACATCCTCTCTCTATCCACTCTATCAAAAGCTTTTATAATTTTAAAGACCTCTATTAGGTCATCCCTCAGCCTTCTTTTTTCCAAGAGAAAAGAGAGCCAACCTGTCCATCCTTTCCAAATAAATGCAAGCATTTAATTATTTTTCTTTTACTTTTAGTAAATGATAATACCCAAAATTCCTTAGGCCCTTATTTGAAACTGGACAATATTCCCACTCAGACGCTCCAGTATAATTGTCATTTCTTTATGAATGCTTTCAGATGCATTTACTAAAGTAATACTCAAGTTAACAAGCCTGAAGATTTGAAACAAAACTCAGCAATACCAGTGAATCACATAATGGAGCAATGTACTGAGTAATATGAACTCATGCTTAAAGGATCAATATCAATATTACACATAGTTTGTCAGAAAAGGACAGACCTGTTGCACAACAAGTTCATCAGAATCAAAAGGTACATTTTGCATGAATAACTCATCCATCTACAAACTAGTCCAAATCAGCCTCAATCTTCGGTCCAAGATACAAATTAATTCAGAACATAAATAAAATTAGTAGAACACTATATTGACAAATCCCATGTAGTTTAATACATAACCACTGCCACTTCAGCTCGGAGTTATTCAGCTGGAGTCCAAGCTGCAGACATTGTGGGACATCAGGGAGGGGGGGTAGAGTTACCTGGACCAAGAGACAGTCACAATCCTTAGGTTAAATAGAACGTTGAAGTTATTTGATGGTCAGGGACAGGAGGGTTTGACTGCAAGCCAGGCAGGTATGGGAATCCAGATGTAGTGATGAAGCGGCCTCGGCCCTTTACTATGACCAACAGCTATGAGGTATTAGCTTCTTATGTGGATGAGAATATTGACTGCAAGGTGGATGGGCAAACTGACAAGAGCACCATGGTGCAGGAAGCCATTTTTAAGTGGGGGGAGGAATAGTGAGAGGGAACAGTATAGTCAGGGGGATAGATACTATTCTCTGCAACTACAACCAGGAGTTCCAAAGGTTGCGTTGCCTGCACGATGCCAGGGTAAAGACATCTCATGGATGGAGATTAACCTGGAGTGGGAGGCGGAGGATCCAGTTGCCATGGCCCACGTAGGAGCCAACAACATAGGTAAAACTAGGAATGGTGTTCTAAGAAAGTTTGAGGAGTTAGGGTTCAAATTTAATATCAGGAGTATTACAGGTAAAACGGATGAGTTAAGGGCAAGGATTGACACGTGGAATTGTGATATAGTAGCCATCACGGAGACATGGTTGAGGGAGGGGCAGGATTGGCAGCTCAATATCCCGCGATATAGAATCTTCAGGCGAGACAGAGGAGGGGGTAAAAGAGGAGGGGGCACTGCAATATTTGTTAAGGAGTCAGTTACTGCAGTAAGGAGAGATGATATCTTGGAGGGGGCATCAAATGAAGCTTTATGGGTAGAGTTTATGAATAAAAAAGGGACAGCCACATTGCTAGGTGTTTATTATAGACCCCCAGATAGTCAGCGGGAAATTGAGGAGCAAATATGTGCGCAATTCACAGAGGTGTTTAAAAATAATAGGGTAATTATATTAGGTGATTTCAACTTTCCCAACATTGATTGGGATAGTCATCGTGTTAAGGGCTTAGATGGAGTGGAGTTCTTAAAATATATACAAAAAGAACCTTTCAGCTTAATATGTAGAGGATCCAACAAGGGAGGGTGCAGTGCTGGACCTAATTCTGGGGAATGAAGCCAGACAGGGGGTTGATGTGTTGGTGGGGAGCATTTTGGTGATAGCGACCACAACATGGTACAATTTAAGTTTGTTATGGAGAATCAAATAGACAAGTTGCAAAAAAAAGTTTTGGATTGGGGGAGAGCGAATTAGAGTAAAATAAGGCTGGATCTGGCCAAGGTAGACTGGAAAGAGTTACTTGTCAGGAAATCTACAGAAGAGCAGTGGGGGGCATTCAAAAAGGAAATGGGAAGGGTACAGGCCCAACATGTCCCCTCTAGGGTAATAGGTAGGCGCAACAAGCCCAGAGAACCATGGATGACCAGAAACATTCAGGGCACGATGAGAAGGAAAAGAGAGGCTTTTAGCAAATACAAGGAGAGCAAATCAACAGAAGCATTAGTGGAGTACAGAAACTGTAGGACGGAGCTTAAGAAAGCAATTAGGAGAGCAAAGAGGGGACATGAGAAAGCTCTGGCTGGTAAAAGTAGGGAAAATCCCAAGATATTCTATAAGTATATCAATGGGAAGAGGATAACCAGGGAAAGAGTAGGACCCATTAGGGACCAAGGGGGAAATCTGTGGGTGGAGCCCGAGGACATTGGTAGGGTGTTGAACAAATATTTCACATCTGTCTTCACCCAAGAGAATGAGGATGTAGATTATGGAACTGAGAGAGAGAGACTGTAAGGTTCTTGAGCAAATTGTCATAGGGAGTGACAAGGTATTGGAGGTTTTGGCATGCTTAAAAGTGGACAAATCTCCAGGTCCGGACGATTTGTGTCCCAGGATGCTGTGGGAGCTGAGGGTGGAGATTGCAGGGGCTCTGACCCAAATTTTTAATTCCTCTCTGGCCACGAGGGAGGTGCCAGAGGACTGGAGAACATCTAATGTGGTCCCACTATTTAAGAAAAATTGTAGAGATAAGCCAGGGGACTACAGACCAGTGAGGCTCATGTCAGTGGTAGGGAAACTATTGGAGAAAATTCTTAAGGAGAGAATCTATCTCCACTTGGACAGGCAAAATTTGATTAGGAATAGTCAGCATGGCTTTGTCAGAGGGAGGTCATGCCTAACAAATTTGACTGAATTTTTTGAGCATGTGATCAGGTGTGTAGATGAAGGTAGTGCAGTTGATGTAGTTTACATGGATTTCAGCAAAGCCTTCGACAAGGTCCCACATGGGAGACTTATCAAGAAAGCAAATGCACATAGGATACAGGGTAACTTGATAAGGTGGATTCAAAATTGGCTTAGCTGTAGGAGACAGAGTGTGGTGACAGACGGCTGTTTTACTGACTGGAAGCCAGTATCCAGTGGCGTACCACAGGGATCTGTGCTGGGTCCCCTATTGTTTGTCATTTATATAAACGACATAGATGACTATGTGGGCGGTAGGATCAGTAAGTTCGCGGATGACACAAAGATTGGCCGAGTGATTAACAGTGAGGTTGAGTGTCTTAGGTTACAGGAAGATATAGAATGGATGGTCAAATGGGCAGAAAAGTGGCAGATGGAATTTAACCCTGAAAAGTGTGAGGTGATACACTTTGGAAGGAGTAACGTGACACGGAAGTATTCGATGAATGACCTGACACTGGGAAGTTCCAAAGAACAAAGGGACCTTGGCGTGTTTGTCCATAGATCTCTGAAGGCTGAAGGGCAGGTTAATAGGGTGGTGAAAAAGCCATAAGGCACACTTGCCTTTATCAATCGAGGCATAGATTACAAAAGCAGGGAGGTCATGTTGGAGTTGTACAGAACTTTGGTAAGGCCACAGCTGGAGTACTGTGTGCAATTCTGGTCGCCACATTATAGGAAGGATGTGATTGCATTGGATGGGGTGCAGAGGCGATTCACCAAGATGTTGCCTGGGATGGAACATTTAAGCTATGAAGAGAGGTTGGATAGGTTTGGGTTGTTTTCGCTGGAGCAGAGAAGACTGAGGGGTGACCTGATTGAGGTGTACAGGATTATGAGGGGCATGGACAGGGGTGGATAGGGAGCAGCTGTTCCCCTTAGTTGAAGGGTCAGTTACGAGGGGGCACAAGTTTAAGGTGAGGGGCAGGAGGTTTAAGGGGGATTTGAGGAAGAACTTTTTTACCCAGAGGGTGGTGACGGTCTGGAATGCACTGCCTGGGAGGGTGGTAGAGGCAGGTTGCCTCACATCCTTTAAAAAGTACCTGGATGAGCACTTGGCAATTCATAACGTTCAAGGCTATGGACCAAGTGCTGCCAAATGGGATTAGGTAGACAGGTCAGGTGTCTTTGATGCATCGGTGCAGACTCGATGGGCCGAAGGGCCTCTTCTGCACTGTATTATTCTCTGATTCTGTGAAATTAAAACACAGAACCTCAAACTACATCTCTGGATGGTTATCTGAGCCAAGCTGCATGCTAAACAACGGAAGCTGCATGCAATAGACAGACTGAAGCATTTCACAACCAACAGATCAGATCAAAGCTCTGCAGTCCCGCCACATTCAGTCGTGAATCGTGGTAGACAACTAAACAATTAACTCGAGGAGGTGGTTCCACAAACATCCAGCACTTCAGTGTAAATGACAAGGCTAAAACATTTGTAAACATCTTCAGCTAGAAGTACCAACTGGATGCTCTATCTTGGCCTCCTCCTGAAGTCCCCAGCATCACAGATGTCAATCTTCAGCCAATTCAATTCATTCAACGTAATATCAAAAAACAGCTGAATGCACTGGACACAGCAAAGGCTATGGGCCCTGACAACATCCCAACCGTAGTAATGAAGTCTTGTGCTTCAGAACTGGCCGAGCCCCGAGCCAAGCTCTTCCACGGAGCTATCCAGTCAGTCCCACTCCCCATAGCTGTGCAAGTTTATTTCCTTCAAGTGGCCATTCAATTTCCTTTTGAAGCCACTGATTGTCTCTACTTCCACCACTTTTGTAAGCAATGAGTTCCAGGTCATTACTGCCCACTACATAAAAAAGGTTCTTCCTCATATTCCCCTTGCATCTCTTGCCCAAAACCTTCAATCTGTTCAATGGCATTCTTTTGGGCCTCCTTATCTTGAGAGACAATGGATACGCGCCTGGAGGTGGTCAGTGGTTTGTGAAGCAGCGCCTGAAGTGGCTATAAAGGCCAATTCTGGAGTGACAGGCTCTTCCACAGGTGCTGCAGAGAAATTTGTTTGTCGGGGCTGTTACACAGTTGGCTCTCCCCTTGCGCCTCTGTCTTTTTTCCTGCCAACTACTAAGTCTCTTCGACTCGCCACAATTTAGCCCTTTCTTTATGGCTGCCCGCCAGCTCTGGCGAATGCTGGCAACTGACTCCCACGACTTGTGATCAATGTAACACGATTTCATGTCGCGTTTGCAGACGTCTTTATAGCGGAGACATGGACGGCCGGTGGGTCTGATACTAGTGGCGAGCTCGCTGTACAATGTGTCTTTGGGGATCCTGCCATCTTCCATGCGGCTCACATGGCCAAGCCATCTCAGCGCCGCTGACTCAGTAGTGTGTATAAGCTGGGGGTGTTGGCCGCTTCAAGGACTTCTGTGTTGGAGATATAGTCCTGCCACCTGATGCCAAGTATTCTCCGAAGGCAGCGAAGATGGAATGAATTGAGACGTCGCTCTTGGCTGGCATACGTTGCCCAGGCCTCGCTGCCGTAGAGCAAGGTACTGAGGACACAGGCCTGATACACTCGGACTTTTGTGTTCCGTGTCAGTGCGCCATTTTCCCACACTCTCTTGGCCAGTCTGGACATAGCAGTGGAAGCCTTACCCATGCGCTTGTTGATTTCTGCATCTAGAGACAGGTTACTGGTGATAGTCGAGCCTAGGTAGGTGAACTCTTGAACCACTTCCAGAGCGTGGTCACCAATATTGATGGATGGAGCATTTCTGACGTCCTGCCCGATGTTCGTTTTCTTGAGGCTGATGGTTAGGCCAAATTCATTGCAGGCAGACGCAAACCTGTCGATGAGACTCTGCAGGCATTCTTCAGTGTGAGATGTTAAAGCAGCATCGTCAGCAAAGAGGAGTTCTCTGATGAGGACTTTCCGTACTTTGGACTTCGCTCTTAGACGGGCAAGGTTGAACAACCTGCCCCCTGATCTTGTGTGGAGGAACATTCCTTCTTCAGAGGATTTGAACGCATGTGAAAGCAGCAGGGAGAGAGAAGAAAATCCCAAAAAGTGTGGGTGCGAGAACACAGCCCTGTTTCACACCACTCAGGATAGGAAAGGGCTCTGATGAGGAGCCACCATGTTGAATTGTGCCTTTCATATTGTCATGGAATGAGGTGATGATACTTAGTAGCTTTGGTGGACATCCGATCTTTTCTAGTAGTCTGAAGAGACCACGTCTGCTGACGAGGTCAAAGGCTTTGGTGAGATCAATGAAAGCAATGTAGAGGGGCATCTGTTGTTCACGGCATTTCTCCTGTATCTGACGAAGGGAGAACAGCATGTCAATGGTCGATCTCTCTGCACGAAAGCCACACTGTGCCTCAGGGTCGACGCGCTCGGCCAGCTTCTGGAGCCTGTTCAGAGCAACTCAAGCAAAGACTTTCCCCACTATGCTGAGCAGGGAGATTCCACGGTAGTTGTTGCAGTCACCGCGGTCACCTTTGTTTTTATAGAGGGTGATGATGTTGGCATCGCGCATGTCCTGGGGTACTGCTCCCTCGTCCCAGCACAGGCATAGCAGTTCATGTAGTGCTGAGAGTATAGCAGGCTTGGCACTCTTGATTATTTCAGGGGTAATGCTGTCCTTCCCTTCACTTAAATGGCATTACTATTATTGAATCCCCCACCATCAACATCCTGAGGGTTACCATTGACAAGAAACTGAACTGGACAAGCCATATAAATGCTGTGGCTACAAGAGCAGGTCAGAAGTTGGAGTTTCTGTGGTGAGTAACTCACCTCCTGGCTCCCCAAAGCCTGTCCACCATCTGCAAGGCACAAGTCAGGAGTGTAATGGAATGCTCTCCACTTGCCTGGTGAATGCAGCACCAACACTCAAGCTCTACACCATCCAGGACAAAGCAGCCTGCTTGATCAGCACCTCATCCACAAACTATCACTCACTCCACCACTGACGCACAGTGGCAGCAGTGTGTACCATCTACAAGATGCACTGCCGCAACTCGTCAAGCCTCCTTCGACAGCACCTTCCAAACTCACAAACTCTAGCAGCTAGAAGGACAAGGGCAGCAACACATGGGAGCACCAACACATTCAAATCCCCCTCCAAGCCACACAGCATCCTGATTTAGATCTATTTCACCGTTCCTTCACTGTCGCTGGGTCAAAAACCTGGAACTCCCTTCCTAATAGCAATGTGGGTATACCTACACCACACAGACTGCAGCGGTTGAAGGCAGCAGCTCACCACCATATTCTCAACAGCAATTAGAGATGGGCAACAAAAGTTGGCCTTGCCAGTGGTGCTCGCATCCTCTGAACGAATAAAAATCTGGCATAGGGTCTATCAGATTAGAGAATTAAACGCGTGGCTCAGGGTAGTGTCTGAAGAAGCGGTTTTGATTCATGGACCACTGTCACCAGTACTGGGGAAAGAGGAAACTGTTCCATTGGGGTGGACCCTACTTAACCAGACTGGTATCACTGCCCTGGTGAATCATATAACTAGGGCTGTAGATAGGGTTAGAACTAAAAGGGGAAGGGGGGGGGGGGGGCAGTCAGGTGAATGGAGATTTATAAATCCAAAAAGTTAAGGCAATAGAGCAGTATAGCAATTTGGGTGAAGACAAGCAGAGTGGAACAGGTATGGACAGAGAGTTTGACGGTAATAGTGCATCAGCGAATAAAGTCCATGCACAGAACAGTGGTAAAAATAAATTAAAGGCTCTTTATCTGAATGCAGGAAGCATTCATTGTAAGATACATGAACTCTGGGACGATTGAAGATAAATGGTTTAGATCTAATCCCATTACAGAGAAATGGTTACAAGGTGACCAAGGAAGAGAAATAAATATTCCAGGGTACATAACATTCCGAAAAGACAGACAGAATGGAAAAAGAGCAGCAGCCCTTACTATGATAAGGATAGTAGTGAAAAAGGATCATGGCTCAGAAGATCAGGAAGTCAAATCAGTATAGGTAGAGATTAGGAATAACAAGGGTCACAAAGCAGTGGTGGGAGTAGTTTACAAGCCCTATAAATGGTAGCTATACCATTGGACACAACATTAAGCAAGAAATAATTTGAGTTTGTAACAAAGGCAATAATCGTGGAGGACGTCAATCTTCATATAGACTGGACAAATCAAATTGGCAAAAGTTGTCTGGAAAATGAGTGTGTGGAATGCTTTCCTGAGAGTTTCCTGGAACAATATGTGGTGGAACCAACATGGGACAAAACTATTTTAGATCTAGTATTCAGCAATGAGGCACATTTAATTGGTAATCTCATAGTAAAAGATCATTTGGGAAAGGTGATCGTAATACAATTGAATTCCATATTACATTTGAAAGCAACACACTCCAGTCATAAACAAGAACATTAAACTGAAACAAAGCTGGTTACATAGGTATGAGGGGAGAGGAGCTCAGGTTGATTGGGTAAACAGAATAAAAGACATGGTGGTAAATAAACAGTAGGAAACATTTAAAGAAATTATTCAAAATGTTCAACAAAAATAGATTCCATTAAAAAATGAAAACTAAGCAAGAAAGAACCATCCGTGGCTTACTAAGAAAGCTAAGGATAGTATTACATTAAAAGAAGAGGCTTTTATAATGCTGCACAGAATAGGAAGACTGGATTGGGAGAGTTTTAGAAAATGGCAAAGGGCGACCAAAAAGTTGATAAAAAGGAAAAAAGTAGAATGAGAGAATAAATTAGCCAGGAACATAAAAACAGATTGTAAGAGCTTTTGCAAGTATATAAAAAGGAGTAGCTAAAGTAAATGTCAGCCTCTTAGAAGCAGAGACAGGAGAAATTATCATGGGGAATGAGGAAATGGCAGGGTTGCTGAACAACTATTTTGTCTCTGTCTTCATAGTAGAAGACTCAAATTACATACCAGAAATAGAGAGTAACCAAGGGGCTAATATGAGTGAGGAACTTAAGGTAATTAAGCAGGAAGTAGTATTGGAGAAACTTAAGAGTTGACAAGTCCTCAGGAGTTGCTGGCCAAAATCCTAAAGGTTCTAAAAGAGATAGATAGCAGCAGAGATAGCGGATACACTGGTTATGATTTTTCTTAGAGTCCAGAACAGTTGCAGTGGATTGGATGTTAGCAAGTGTAACACAGCTATTCAAGAAAGGAGGGAGAGAGAAAACTCAAAACTACAGACCAGTCAATCTGATATCAGTCATTGGAAGATACTGGAATCTATTATTAAGGAAGTCTTAACAATATACTTAGAAAATCATGGTATTATCAGGCACAATCAACATGGTTTTACCAAACAGAAATTGTGTTTGACAAATATATGTATGTTTTTGAAGATGTAACTAGCAGGGTAGATAAAGGGGAACCGCTAAATGTAGCATACTTGGATTTCCAAAAGGCATTTGATGAGGTGCCACACAAAAAGATAATACGCAAGATAAGGGCTCAGAGTTAAAGTAGTATATTAGCATGGAGGCAGGATTAACTAATATTCAGGAAGCGAAGAGTTGAGATAAACGGGGCATTTTCAAGTTGGCAGGCTGTAACTAGCGGAGTACGACAAGAATCAGTGCTATTTACAATTTAAAGAGACCGAGACTATGGTAACTAAGTTTGCTGACATACAAAGTTAGGTGGGAAAGTAAGCTGTGAGGACACAAAGAGGCTAATAGATAGGTTAAGCGAATGGGCAACAAGGTGGCAGATGGAGTATAATGTGGAGAAGTGTGAGGTTGTTCACTTTGGGAGTAAGAACAGAAAAGCAGTGCATTTTTTAAAAGCATGAAACTTCTAAATGGTGATGTTCAGAGAGACTTAGGTGTACTCATACAAGGAACAGAGAAAGTTAATGTGCAAGTACAGCAAGCAATTAGGAAGGCAAATGGTTTGTTGGGCTTTATTGCAAGGAGATTGGAGTACGAGAATAAGGACGTCTTGCCACAATTGTATAGGGCTTTGGTGAGACTACACCTGGAGTACTGTGCACAATTTTGGGCCAGGATTTTATTGGAAGCCAGCATGTCCCACCACCAGGGCCAAATGTGGGTCTCGAGCCCGCATGGACGAATGGCATTACTGCTGCAACAATTTTATTGGGCTGATAGAGGCGGCCTCTGCTGAAGCTGCCTCTGCTGAAGCTGCAAGGGGAAAGAGAGGATGTCTCAATATTGAGGTGCCCTCAAGGAGCCGGCATGACAATATTGATCTGCCGTGGCCAGGCAGGCATGCCCCAGCGATTGGAGGAGTGAACCCTCCAGCAGCGGCATCAGGGCTGCATGGGCAGCCATTACCATCACAGGGCTCCTCCCTGGGCCAAGGAACCTCCAGAAAGAAAAGCTCTGCTCATCGGAAGGTGCCTCGATGTAGCTGGTGGTCTCCCCACCCACCAGGGGGCTGTTTCGATGCCGGTAAAATGCCAGCACCCTGGTAAAATTAATATGCCATAATAAAAACAAGAAATGCTGGAAATACTCAGCAGGTCTGGCAGCATCTGTGGAGAGAGAAGCAGAGTTAACGTTTCGGGTCAGTGACCCTTCTTCGGAACACTGAAGCAAAACGTTAACTCTGCTTCTCTTTCCACAGATGCTGCCAGACCTGCTGAGTATCTCCAGCATTTCTTGTTTTTATTTCAGATTTCCAGCATCCGCAGTATTTTGCTGTTATTAAAATTAATATGCCAATTAATGACCTTAATTGGTTGCCCACCTCCGGTCAGCAGACGGCTGAGCCGCTGCTGTTCCTGCCTTAGGTAATATCCCACAGTGGCAGGAACACATCTGGCTTCCTTTCCGACACCGTCTGCTGTCATTTTACCATCCCTCCCGCCTGCCAGTCAGTCTCCAAAAGGGCTGGTAAAATTCAGCTCTTGGTCTCTATATCTAGGAAGGACATAAATGCCTTGGTGGTACAGCGAAGGTTCACTGGATTGGTCCCTGGAATGAGTGAATAAAGGACAGGGTGAATAAATTGGGCTTATAGTCTCCGGAGTTTCATTGATATCTACAAGATTCTGAAAGGGACTTGACAGGGTAGACAGAGGATGGTTCCTCTGGCTGGGGAATCTTGAAGCACAGCCTCAAGATAAGGGGTCAATCATTTAAGACTGAGATAAGAAGAAATTTCTTCACTCAGAGGGTTGTAAATCTTTGGAACTGTCTACCGCAGAGGGTTGTGGATGCTCCATTGTTGAATATTCAAGACTGAGATCGATAGTACTCTAGGTGCGGTCTCACCAATACAGTTGTAGCAAGACTTCCCTACTTTTCTACTCCATCCTTCTTGTAATAAATGACAATATTCCATTTGTCTTCCTAATTACTTGCGGTACCTGCATGTTAACTTTTTGTGATTCGTGCACAATCACACCCAGATCCCTCTGTACCACAGCATACTATTGTCTCTCTCCATCTAAATAATATTCTGCTTTTCTATTACTGTATTTAGAAGAAATTACATGGATACACTGGAGAAGCTGAGGTTGTTCTCCTTAGAGCAGTGAAGGCTAAGAGGAGATTTGCTTGGAGTGTTTAAAATCATGAAGGGTTTAGATAGATTAAAGAGAAACTTGTCCAATGGCTGAAGGATCAATAACCAAAGGACGCAGATTTAAGGTGATTGAAAAGGAACCAGAGGTGACATGAGAAAAACTTGTTATATGCAGTGAGTGGTTAGGATTTGGAATGTTTTTCATGATAGGATGAAGGAAACCGTTTCAAGAGATAATTAGATTAATACTTGAAGCAGAAAAAAAATTGCAGGGTATGGGGAAAGAGGAGGGGAAGAGGGACTAACTCGATTGGTGTTTGAAAGGGCCAGCACAGACTTGATGGGCTAAATGGCCTCCTTTTGTGCTGTACTATTCTTTGAATCTATGAATCTGATAGATTTGGATCTCTCAGGGAATCATGGGATATGGGGAGCAAGTAGGAAAGTGGAATTGAGGTAGATCAGCCATGATTGTATGAATGGTGCAGCAGGCTCGAGGTGCCAAATGGTCTGCTCCTGCTCTTATTTTTCATGTTCTTGTGCTCTTACCTACTTAATCCTAATCTCAAAAATTCAACTAGATTAGTCAGGTATGACTTACAAAGTCATGTTGGATCTCTGATCAGACAAGTGTTGACAGAAGCATGTTGGTCTACGATACAGCCATAAAACAAGTTTCATGATTTCCAGATTTTCTTAGCAAATGCTGATAAGCTAAGGAAATTAATTAAATACCTTCCACAATTCATTAATAGAAATGGCTTATCTAATGATGGATTTCCAAAAAACAGGAAATGCTAAATTATGACACATTCTTGGTTCTATCCACACAGAATGCTAAATGCCTCTAGAGTTTCAAATCACTACATGCAATGTTCCCTCTAAGCCGTGCAGGAGCGCAGCTGCACAGCAATCAGGAACTTACTGCACAGGGGACAAACAAACAGCGGTCCTTTTAAGATGCACGCCCACACGGAAATCTTAAAGGGACCACGCTGTACAACAAATGGACCATACACAGCGAAGGGAAATAACAGGGAACATTGACAACATGCTTTCAAGGCAGGAAATATTTTGGGTCGATAAAATGTCAGCATCACTGTTTTCTAGAAGAAACTTGAATGCAATTCAGCCCCACAATCTTATGACTACCTGCTCGCATGCCAAACA